>NW_022283797.1:0-3718 GCF_004355925.1 Anarrhichthys ocellatus
TTTTTTTGGGAAATCCAAGAGCTTCATGGTAGTTTAGTCTATAAATTAATTAAAATCAGCTCCACCTCTGAAACATAGTTATTTGGAGAATTGTGTTTCATTCCATATGTATACATCATCTAGTCTGTTCGTGTTACTCTGAATATTCATACTTTAACTTCAGTAACTTGAAGATTTGAATCTCGTCTCTTCTTCGCTTTCAATGACCTCACGTGCTCTTGACTTCGCTTTTTTCCCCCCGCGGGGCTTAATTTTGTCCCTTCGTGGCTCCAGTAGAGAACCTCTTCCGGTTGAGAAACATAGCAGTTAGCGTCTTCTGTGAAGGTCGTGAGTCCAAACCTGTGAGTATTTATTCTATATATATCTCAAATTAAACTATTTAACTGTGTGCACTGTATTCACATATAACATATGATGACTCCTGTATTTAACCATGTATCTGTAATTATGCTGATCTCCTCTGGAAACGTAGCTGTATCGAGCTAACGTTAGCTCATCGTTAGCTAAATGCTGACAGAAAGCTAATCACCCTTTTAAACTATATTCTATTCTTTAGATATTATTGATATTAGTTGTGTTGTCTCGTTATTGTTTGTTAAAGAGTAAACATGTTATACTACGAAGAGATGAAGCTCTTTATTGACATAATTCGTCCTGCTTTGACCCTAGCTATGCTACATCTGTTAGCTTTACACTGAGCTTAGCTAACGTCCACCTGACGGTCCTTAATCAAGCAGGAACATAAAGTGTGAAACACAGACTCCATAGTCAGCGGTGTCTGGAGCACGTGAGGGACGTGGTGGTTCTCAGAGGACAAAGTGTCCCTCACACTGTCCTCTGACGTCATTGTCTTCAGTATCAAGTCATCATATGGGTAATATCATCCATCATGTTGTATAATAATAATCAGTTTAAACCACATTACTTAATCTTTGAATCATAAGTAGATATGATAAAATGATCAGTCAGAAGGATTTTCTGTCTCTGAGTGTCTTTAAATGTCTCATTAATAATAATAATAATAAATAAAGTTATTATTATATATGTGAATACAGGAGACGTCAGAATGTGCCGGACTAACTTTAAAACTCACCAGACTTCAACAAACAACCTGCTCTTTAGATTCAACTTTATTGAGTTCAAACACTGAGACAAAGACGTGCAGTTCAGCAGCGAACCAGAAGTGTCAAAAGAAGTAACGTACAAACATCTAGAGGTACTAATACATATAATAACAATAATAAACAGTGGAGATATATATGAATATGCTAGATGTATACAGAATGAGCAGTAATAACAGAAATAAGACTGCAATGAATATGCTCATACGCTATGAACTTTTATATGTTTATGTATATATATATTGTATACATCACATTTGTGTGTGTGTATATATATCATATAGTACAAAGTCTTACCGGAGACATTATATACAGACATTTTAAGAATAAAGTAAATTAAAGGTATTAAGAGTTGATTTCTTCGTCTTCGTCTTCCTCTCTTATGTTAATTATGATTAATATGTTTATTTTGTTCAGCTCACGTCTCCTTCAGTAACTTCAACATTTTATTTACATTATTTGTCATTTTTGAGATGAGATCTAGTTTCACATCTTTTTCCCTCTGATGTATAAAACTTAATGTTCAGTGTTTAACAGAGCCGGAATATTAAATATTAATATTAATACTTCATGGTACTTCACATACTAACTGTGCTGCTCTCTGGCTCCACCTGTTTACTTGTTCATACCTGCACACATATCATGATTTAATATTTATATTTATTTTATTAACGTTTAAAAGCTGCTCTATTTTATGTCTCAGGTTCTAATTACCTGACATTATTGCTTCATTTTTATTTGCATATACATATTTAATGAGCTCTGTTTGAGAAAGCCTGAGATCTCCATCTTCACTGTAATTATTGTACACATGATGGTGAAGAACATACAATAGAACACTATCAGCTCATACGTTATCAGGTTAAAAACGTCCACGTATAGATATTAAAGGTCCGGTATTGATTGATGCGACGTTTAAACCTCTCTTCGCCTTTACGTTTATTTCACTGCGTCTTCATTCAGACTGAATAGTTTGTGTCGGTCTTCTTCTACGGTGTGTTGTGTCGTCACGTCTGCACAGATCGCTCCACAAACCGAGCGTTATATTTGAATCCTTTATTTCTCTCCTCCAGGTGATCATCATGTCTCTGCCTAAGCCGGTGATGAGAGGTCTGCTGGGGAAACGTCTGAGGCTTCATCTGCCGATCGCTTTCGCTCTGTCTCTGGTGGCGGCCATCGCCTTCAAGGTGAGAGAACCACCGTCAGTCTACAGCAGGGTGTTCAATGAGCTTTACTAAAGGTCCAGAACATTACAATAGTATCTAACCTGCGCTATTCAGTGCCGTATATATGTTCAAGAAGCCTAGTAGTAACGTCTCTGTGTAGTCAACTGTCAAATCAAATAAAGAAAGTACACATCGATTATTATTACTTTTCACATTTAACTGTATGGATTATAAATATTACATAGAAATACATAAATGTTCTCTCATTTCAAGTGAAATAATAGCTCCATCTAAAATTAAAATGCATACAAAATAACTTTTGAAAAACTTCCATATTTAAAAGAAAGTGCTTGATTTTAGAAAAATTTATGAAAATGAAAGAGTGGCTGGAGTTAACTTTCTTCTTCTCTTTTGTTAACTTCACATCATAACGATCTCGGTGAACTTTATAATAAACAATCTCTTCACATCTCAACATCTGGCCCTCAGTTCAGACTGGAGTGTTTGGTCTGAAGATGTAGCGTGTTGCACCGGGCGATGATGTCAGAGTGCTGACAGCTAAGCGTTGCGTCATGTAAACCAACCTCGTCCAATCAGCTGTCAGCTGCAGATCACTGTACAGGGGAGTCGTACCTTTAAACAGGAAACACTCTTTAACTGTCGTGATATTTACTGGAAATGATGTTGAATATAGTCGACAGGAAGGAAACGTTCATGCCAGCTGCATTTCTATTCACATTATGTTATTATTATTCACATATGTGGAGGAATCGTAGAGATGATGAATCGGCTGCTCATCGTCCTCTGTGACGCTTTAAAAGAACGACAGGAATAAAAAGAAAAGACATTTTTCTAAATAAAACTTTGTAGTGAAATGTTTATTTGTGTAATTTCAGCATGAATAATTGTAACTTTTTGCCTTTGTGTGTTTACAGGATTGCACTCAGTTGATAAAATGTTTTCAATTCTAAAATCTCTTTAAGCTTCTCCACACTTCACTTTTACACCACAATCTGTTCCACTTCCTTTAATGTGCTCAGCGGACTGCAGTAGATCCTGAAACTAGCAGCTTTATGAATGGAATCTTAAAATACTGAAAGATTAATATCACCATCTGGTATTTAAGGCAGAATATAAAGATTCATTCTAACATGTTCTCTTTAGACAGGCGTCTCTTGTTTTAAGTGTTGAACTAAAGCGCTGTGTGTTGTTTCCTTCAGTACGGGGTGACGGAGCCGAGGAAACAAGCCTACGCCGACTTCTACAAGCAGTACGACGCCGTCAAAGAGTTCAACTCCATGAAGGAGGCCGGAGTGTTTGAGAGCGTTCAGCCGTCTGGAGAGTAGAGCCTCTGTGAGTCTGGTTATGGAACATACGTCTCTCTTGTGTGTGTGTGTGTGTGTGTGTGTGTGTGTGTGTGTGTGTGTGTGT
>NW_022283798.1:0-5167 GCF_004355925.1 Anarrhichthys ocellatus
TGATCTCTTTTCTTAGTTCTTGTTAGTACACGAGCTGCAGCATTCTGGATCAACTTTCAGAGATTTATTAGAGCAGCCTGGAAATAAGGAATTGCCGTAATCTAGTCTAGAGGTAACAAATGCATGAACTCATTTCTCTGCCTCGCTTTGAGACAGGATGTGCCTGATTTTTGAAATATTACGTAGGTGAAAAAAGGCAGTCCTAGAAATTAGTTTTATCTGAGAGTTAAAAGACAAATCCTGATCAAAGGTAACTCCAAGATTCTTTACGGTGCTGCTGGATGCCAGCGCAATGCCATCTAGAGAAACTATATCATTAGTTAACTGATTTCGGAGGTGTTCTGGGCCTAGTAGAATAACTTCAGTTTTGTCTGAGTTTAACATCAGGAAGTTGCAGGTCATCCAGTTTTTTATGTCCTTAAGACATGCTTGCAGCCTAGCAAGCTGATTGGTTTCATCTGGTTTGATCGATATATATAATTGAGTATCATCTGCATAACAATGAAAGTTTATAGAGTGTTAACTCTAATTATTTCTTGTGCTTTTCAACCCATATTGTATCGTCCACCTTAGTGGACATTTCTCTTTGGCTTCTACCAAGCACAGCAAAGGTATATACACAATACAAATAACAAGACACACCATTAAAAACATAAACATAGTGTATAAAATAGTGCAAATGAGCAGCAAAGAAGTTCTTCATTATGGAGATTAATTTCTGTCTAAATTAATCTAATAACCGTAGCTGTAGCGCCATCATGAGGTTGTAAGGTGGTATTTCAGCTGCAGGACAGCACTGAAGGCCCAGGTATAAAATGCATGGCCCGCCACTGTGTAGAATTAATTTGTTAATGAAGGGGGTGATATCCAATTCAAAACTATTATTCAGCAGAAAGATAGGCCACTGAGTGAAGTAATTCCCCCATATAGACCCGGCGTCTATTCTGGGAGGATTTGTGTAAATGTTTTAGATTACTACTGTCTCCATTTTTGTTCTTGTCACTCCTCTTTCAGCACACAACAGCAGCTTGCCAACAGCGTTAATCTCGCCTCAGAGCTGATTGGCTAATTGTTAGTCCCTCTTTTGCACCTTTTTGTCAATGATTTTTTTTAAATCAAGAAACCGCTGTTTCACTTCAAGATAGACGCATCAGTCGAACTCAGTGGAGCAAATACTGGATTAAAATAAAAAAATAAAAAATGTATTATCTCATTTGAACTGTGTGATTTCTTATTCCTCTAAAACTGACTCAGTGAGCATTGCTCAAATAATTTCAATGTACCTTTTGAGGTGCAAATGGAAAATAAATCTCTTGAACCTTGAATTACGCTCTGCTTCTGCAGCTATAAAATACTGAACTGAACTCCACATCCTAATAATCAAAATGTGCTATTGCTGCGTAGTCACAATCATCAAGGTCCTGAGACCAAACCATCTGCAGACAGATAAACAGATATCTGTCCTGATCACCAGTTAGTTGCAGTGGAGACTGGTCAAAGTAATCGTTTACCAGGCAACAGATGTAACTGTTGCTGCAGATCTGATGATACAATCACAAAGTCGGTCATCAATCTTTGTCCTACGGTGTTCTTGTACCAAGTAAAAATATATATCACTCAACGCTCCATCGTGGTGTTTGCTACGGCCAATCCATGACCGGCACACTAGTCCAATAACAAAGCACCACTCTGGTTCAGATCGGGCAGGACTTTCCTCCCGATCAACCCCTTCCAGGTTGCTCCACCGTTTCTCATGTGAGAGTTGAAGTCTCCAGTAGAACTAAAGAGTCCAGAGGCAGTATATTCCCAGGACCCCAACCAGAGACTCTAAGATGGCCGGATTCAGCCGGGGGCTTGAGTCCCCTTTTGAATTTGACTTTTGGAACCCAAGCTACTGCTATTGAAAGGGCTTGATGTGACTTTAACAAAACTTAGACAAAGCCTTACAGTTTCGAGAAAATCCATCAGTTACATGAAACTAATGTGCTGCTTCATGTCACGTGGGATAAAAAGAGAGATGGGAGGAATAGACTGACAAAAGCAGAGGAGGATGAGGAGGATGAGGAGGATGACTGGGGAGTTGAGGAAGGGTGGAGTGGCGTCAGAGATAAGTGAGCTGCACTATGTCTCGTACGTTCAGAGAGCTGCTTGAGCTCAGCAGGTTCAGGTCATCCCCTCCTCTGAGCACCGCATGATGGACGGCCTGGTGGGAGCAGAGCTCTGCTACCCTCAGCTCCTCAACTCGTCCTGCAGGGGTTTAATGCGCCCTCGCACTGAGACCGTCCTCCTTTACACGCTGCTCTTCTTCATCTCTGTGCTCACTGTCGCTCTCAACCTGCTGGTTGTCATCTCGATCTCCCACTTCAGACAGCTTCACACCCCCACCAACCTGCTCCTGCTCTCCTTGGCCATCTCAGACCTCCTTGTCGGGCTGCTGGTGATGCCGGTGGATACGGTGCGATTCATAGAAACCTGCTGGTTGCTGGGCGACCTCATGTGCACCCTGTCTTACATTGTCGGCTTCAGTCTCACCTCAGCCTCTGTGGGGAACATGGTGCTCATATCGATCGATCGCTTTGTAGCCATTTGTTATCCTCTGCAGTACCCCATCCAAATCACTCGTAGCAGAATTGAGTTGTCTGTGTGTCTGTGCTGGGCCGGCTCGTTCCTCTTCAACGGGCTGATATTAAAGGACCATCTCAGGCAGCCAGCCGGACAAAACTCCTGCTATGGGGAGTGTATGGTGGTGATTAGCTACGTCTCTGGCACCGTCGACCTTGTGTTCACGTTTATTGGCCCCTGCTCAGTCATCCTGATTCTGTACATTAGAGTGTTTTTGGTGGCTGTGTCTCAGGCTCGTGCCATGCGGTCTCATATTACGGCGGTCAGTGCAGTTACAGTCACTGCAAAGAAATCAGAGAGAAAAGCAGCCAGGACTCTGGGTATTGTCATACTGGTGTTTTTGATGAGTTTCTGTCCGTACTACTACCCCTCTCTTGCAGGACAGGACATCTCAAACAGTGCTTCGTCTTGGGCCATTGTGTCCTGGCTGTTGTTTTTTAACTCTTGTTTGAACCCACTCATATATGCTTTTTTCTATCCGTGGTTTAGGAAAGCTATAAAGTCAATTGTCACCCTGAAGATACTTCAGCAGAACTCCTCTCAGGCAAATATGATTTAAAGTCACTCCACGCTTTTTGTTATGACCTACATCCACTTAGTGACAAGTGAAATTGTCCAAAAAAAAACATCCATTCTACTTGTGTATGTCAGCATGTTGTGTAACCTGTAAGGATCTTAACAGACTCACAAAAGATGAACTTTTCTAGCGTGGTTAATGCACAAGGACTTTGTAATAAAATACTGTCATTAGAAGATAATAGAAGGCACAATTTGGAATTTAGCAACAGAGTTTGAAACTTAAGTTATTTTTTCCTAGATAGGTAAATATTGAGGCTCTGACTGTTGAGTGAAAATGTATATATTATTGTCTCAGAAATTCCATTTAAACACAGAATTATTGAGGTAATGTGTGAATCATAAATGTCAGGATTCAGCAGCAATGCAAAACTAATGTCCAAACCATAACCACTTTATGAGAGAAATGTTTAACAGCAGACTGATATTTATCTCCCCTGGTTTAGAAGAACTGTTAACGCTCTTGTGATAGTAAAGCCTGTATTATGTAAAGAAATTGCTTTGTATTTTGTTTTTGATGATGGTGTTTAACTAAACATAATGAAGAGATTCCAGTGAAAATATATTCATTTATTTGTGTAAATATAACTATAAAGAAATGTATATTTACAGTTTGGTTTAGTACAAAGTTATGTTGAAAATAGAACGAGTTTAAAAAAAAGACATTTGATGCTGAAGTCCTCATCTTCTGGACTGAGACTGGAGTCGTGACACCCCAGTTCTGTGTATTAGGGGAACAGGCCTGACAATGCAGTCCCAGTAGAAGACTTAAACCCAAACTTACCAAGGCGTAGAACTGGTGACCGCTGTCTTCAGACATCCCTTTTCTAATCTGCATGAACATAGGCTGCAGATTTGAGTTGATGGCATCAATGAAATCATCCAGCTTGTCGGGGGCGTGCTGTGCTGCAGAAAAAGAAAGAAAATTTGTGAGAATTCAATTCAATTCAATTCAATTTATTTTTATATAGCCCAAAATCACAAATTACAAATTTGCCTCAGAGGGCTTTACAATATGTACACATTTGACATCCTTTTGTCCTGGAACCCTCACATCGGAACACGAAAAACTCCCCCAAAAAACCCCTTTAACGAGGAGAAAAGAGGAAGAAACCTTAGGGAGAGCAACAGAGGACGGATCCCTCTCCCAGGATGGACAGAAGTGCAATAGATGTCATGTGTAGAACAGGATAAGTGAATTACAACACATTCAATGTAATTACAGCACATTCAATGTATGACAGAACCACAGCAGGAGACAAGACCTGGTCCAGGTATAACCCGGATACACAGGAACCTGTGAGGCGAGAAAGCACAGAGACTCTGGTGAAGAAGCAGGTCAATAATGTGCATTAATGGTATCGGTAATATGAAATAGTAATGTGAGTAATAATAAAAGTGATATTAGCAGTTGGAGTCAGCAGGGCCATGGTAGGAGGAAGGACCAGGGTCCAGATGAAACCATGTTCCATGGAAACCTGTGAGGAGAGAAAGCACAAGGACTCCGGGGAAGAGACAAAATCAGTACTGTGCATTAATGGTATCGGTAATAGGGGTAATAATGTTAATAATGAAGATCGTAGTAGGTGTCAGCAGGGCCATGGATGGTTGAAGGACCAGTGTCCAGATAAAACTGCGGTCATGGGAACCTGTGAGGCGAGAAAGCACAAATACTCCGGGGAAGAAGTAAAGTTAGTAATGAGCATTAATGGGACATCAATGCATACAGACAGAGGTGAAGAAGAGGAGGAGAGAGCTGCTCAGTGTATCCTAAGGAAGTCCCCCTGTAGTTTTTGCCTATACCAGTTTGTCTAAGGGCCGGTCCAAGGCAAACCAGAGCCAGCCCTAACTATAAACACTATCAAAGAGGAAAGTCTTAAGCCTACTCTTAAATGTGGTGAGTGTGTCTGCCCCCCGGACCGAAACGGGAAGCTGGTTCCACAAAAGAGGTGCTTGATAACTGAAGGCT
>NW_022283799.1:0-5166 GCF_004355925.1 Anarrhichthys ocellatus
TACGACGCTGAGGATACGACGCTGAGGATACGACGCTGAGGATACGATACACTGTATTTATATTTAAATAGTTGTGCAGCAGTTGCAGTACGAAAGAGGTAAATAAAATATAAAACATCAATAAGGGGAGAATCCAAAATACAGTCTAAGTGAACTACACTAGTGAACTACACTAAAGGTAGTCAACTCAGTATCAGATGGGTTTCTGCTCCGCCAAAGTAGGTGGAGTATTTTTGGGATGGTGTCAGTCTCTGGTAACCGCCATCAATCGGCCAACAAACAGGTTTCCCCCCACAGGACACGAAAAATCATCTGTGACCTTCATCTGAAACACACTTCACTTCCTCCCGCTGTCTGTCTGTCTGTGTCCTGTTCTGCCAGTCGGAGTCACTCTGCTCCATTTCCACTCAGCATGTCATGTAACACACACACACACACACACACACACACACAACCAGAGAGTGACCTAATCAGTGCCTTTTCCTGAAGACAGTAACTGCAGAGTTTGATTCTCATTGCTGCGGTGTTTCCGTCCGGCGGGGCGTCATGAGATCATGTTTGACGGGCAGTTGCTGTTTTATTCAGCAGCTCTGCTTCTGAGCTACACGCTCAGTGAGACCAGCTGTAGCACAGAAATAATCCAGATGTTGTGTCAAGCTGGGAACAGATTGTTAAAATGATCCAACAACCCTACAAAGACCAGACTCCCGACACATAATGAACAAATAATCTCATTGTGCGATGATCTGATTACATCCAGAATCAAGCAGGAACAGGAATTCTCTCGTGTTTCTGTAACAGAGTTAAGAAGGAAATTCGTCAAAATGTATAATTTATACAGCAATCCATGCGGAAAAGGAAAATGGAGAGATGAGGGCAACATGGAGAGGAAACGTCCTTCAGCTGAGCTGCATTAAGACTTGATGAAGTAGATAATAATAAAATAGCACAGTTTGATATTCTCTACTAGTTATGTGTTCATTTGTTTCACAACATCCTGTAACATCCTTGTAAATGTTTAAAATGTTTAACAAGCTGTGATTTTATCTTCAGACTGTCGACACCAACCGATCCGGACTCAAACAATCCATTATTACAACACACTGACGGGAGAATGTCCATGTTCCCTCAGCTCTTTTCTCAGCCCTATGTTCCCTAAGCCTAGAAGAAACCATTTTTATTGTCATATATATACACATAATATACACATATTTGACCAATCTAGGGAGCAGTGGGCTGCGCGGGGAGCCGGGGGTTCAGTGTCTTGCTCAGAGACACTACGACACGTGACACATCCCAGTCGAGGATCGAACCGTTGACCCTGCAGTTACCAGACAACCCTCTTAACCCAGTGAGCCACGGTCACCCCATAGTCCCTCAGTGTTGAATACGCTATTGCTGAAAAAACGCTGGCGTTAAATAACAATGGCCTAATTTCATATGTAGACCGCAGGGACATGTCCCCCTCATTTATATATATCTGTTTGACTAAACTCAAAAACTAGACACATGGACATCTTGGTTCAACGTGCAGGATAGTCCGATATATCTAAACATGTGGGTTAAGTATATTACTACTTGATTAGGTTCAGGAAGAGATCATAGTTTGGTTTAAAAAAAGTATGTTTTTTACGTAACTTAAGTTAAGTAAGTAAGTCACGTCACTTTCTGTAACGTGACTTTTGGTTTTACTCTGAACATGAACAGCAATCTCCAGGGTGAAAGTCCTGTATATGTTTAACGTAACCTCATAAAACAGTTTAATGTCTTACATAAAGTTCCTCTATTTTCGTTCATTTTTTGACGAAAGTCCAGCAACAGGTGTCAATTTTACGCTTGTTACATGAATAAAGTCTTTTAAAAATAAACTTCCATCTACAAAGGAAACTCAGTTAGGTTGAGGAAACGAAACCACTTAGTTAGGTTGAGACGACAAAACTACTTAGTTAGGTTGAGACGACAAAACTACTTAGTTAGGTTGAGACAACAAAACATCTTAGTTAGGTGGAGACAACTAAACTACTAAGTTAGGTGGAGACAACTAAACTACTAAGTTAGGTTTAGAAAAAGATTGTTGTTGGAGTTAAAATAACTAAGGACATTTTTTTATTGATGTACGCCATTTAAGTGACAAATAAATCAACGTTGACGTCTTGTTTCACTTGACCGCTATTAACAGACTTTGATAGTTCTGTCCTCTGCATGTTTTGAAGATAACAAAACTATCTTGTGATCTAATTTTTTTAAATCTGGTTTATATATATTGAGGTTCTCCTCCACTCAACAGAAATACATTCAGCTTCAACATGGTTGAAATGCTGCCTTCAAAAGCGCTGTGTCCAGACAATTTAGTCAAATCTATCATCTCGTCACGCAGACACACACACACACATACAGTACACTGTTTCAGTACACTGAGTGTGTAAAAATGCCTTTCTATAGAACAGAAGAGACCCTGCTGTTCTTTACATTTCTACATGTGACCCCACTGACCCAACACACACACACACGCACACACACGCACGCGCGCACACACACACACACATGCTTCCAGCCACTGGCTTTCTAAATTAATTTGTATTAGAAAGAGAAGAAAGCGAGAAGTGACAAACACAAAGTGAAGCAGAGACTGTGTATGTGTGTGTATGTGTGTGTGTGCGTGTGTGTGCGTGCGTGTGCATGTGTCTGCGTGCGTGTGCATGTATGTGTGGGTGTGCATGTGCGTGTGTGTGTGTGAGACCGCCCTACAATGAGTTCAAAGGTCACCAGGCTGCGTTGCCATGGTATCGACATTGGGCCGAGGATCAGCTGACTCTCGGCGATGATGTCATCGTGTGTGTGTTCGGCTGGTTGGACTCATGAGATGAGAGGGAATCGATCCTGTGACTCTTTTTGTTCAACATTAACGCATGAAAACATTGACATAATCTTAAATTATTGATTGTCAATTCTTTTTTAAATATTAGTACAAATGTTTGTTTTGGTGAAATAACATCTAAAACTGTTTGCACATGTTGATTTAACATTTTCAAAATGTAATCTAGTTAATTTAAATTAAAAATAATAACTATTGTTGAGTCCCACACATCTTTACAAAACACATAATGTTCAGTTTCTGCTCACATCGTATCAATTCAATCAGAAGCATGTTAGAGGACTTTATTACAATTAAAATGAAATTCCACAATAGCAGCAACACTTTCCACACATGTTGCCCGTTTGTTATTTGGGTAAAACTAAAAATGCAAAAATTACATTTGCATTTTTTTTTTTTCACATTCTGGATAATCAGGCTACATCGTTAATATAGAATATTGATTATAGCTCGGTACAACTTTAAAAATGAAACATCAAACAGCTTTCCAAATGTAAAATGGTCATAGAAAGAGTGAGTGTGTGAAAATACAAATGATATTATTGCATTTTTATTATAACTTGAATAACACAAACATAAATGGAAAGTTATAACGCTGTTGTGGGAATTACATTTTAATAAAGTCCCTCATGGGCTTCCATACTCGCGTGTTATTATCAGAGTCAAACCTGCTGTTGAACTGGACTACATGTTATTATATTTACATACATTCTGGGGGTTAGAACGTTAATAAACCTTTATGATCTCATATAAAAAATAACATAATTGAATTAAAACCTCCATGAAAGCGTGCTGAACATCATAGGTGTCATAAAGGAGACTTCATGGTGGAGCAGTTGTATTGGATTGCATTTTATTGCACCGGTGTACCTAATTAAGTGGACACTGAGGTTTCGTAAATAAAGGCTTCTTATTTATTTCACAAGCAATAAAATATATTTAAACGCAGCATAAACAGACGATCTCATTATTATTTATCACAGTTTACTCTGGATTATGTCACACTGCTTTACTGCTTTACTGCTTTTTTATAGTGCAAAAACAAATGAGCTGATATTATAATATTCAATGCAGTGGTTAGCAGCCTTTAAGATGTCTGTGGATTGAACTACAAACAGCGTTAGGAGGATTATTAATCCAACGGAGCAGCTGGAAACAAGAAGAGACAGAAGGACATCGCTGGAGATCCAGAGAGAACAGAAGGTCGAAAGGTGAAAGGACAATGAGGATGAGAAGCTTCAGGCAACAGTGTCAATATCTCTCACACACACACACACACACACACACACACACACTGTACAGTTAACACACACACACACACTCTGACAACCAACTGTCTGTTCTGAAGATACTTCAGTAGTTTGTTCATTGTTGAACAAACTACTGAAAGAAGAAGCTAAATGTCTTCATCGGTTCAGTACAGAGCGGAGGGAAACCCCCGAAAACACACACTCACTCACACACACACACACACACACACACATGCACACACACACACACACACACACACACACACACACACACACACACACTCACACACACAGTGTGATGCTTTCACACACACACGCTCTCTGTTAATCCCGGTCGTGTCCTGACACAACAAACGGCCGTCAGTCAGACGAAACCGTCAATAAAGGAAACATCAATAAAGGTTACAGAAGAGATGAAACTCATGATGCTGAAAGATTCATAGACGTCGTGAGAAAACATAGAAATGTTACTTTAGGTTTAAAAAAAAGAAGAAAAATTTAAGTTTGGGTAAAAAAAAGAACAGAAAGAAACAATTTTTGTGAAAAAAGAAATGATGATTAAAAAAACTTGATGTTTAGTAAAAAAATAAAAGCAACGTAATGTTAGGATGAAGCGAAATATGAGCATTTTCAAAGTGTTACAAAAATAAAATAATGTTTATTTTAAAGAGCACAGACATGAGGTCCTCGGCTTATTTAGTAAATATCTTATTTTTACTGCCATGGTTTCTCACCAATGTTTTGTGATAAGAATTTAAAACATTTTAATTTGCAACAGCTCGGCGTGTATGTGTATGCGAGTGTGTGGGTGTGTACGTGTGTATGTGTATGTGGGTGTATGTGTATGTGTGTGTGAGTGTGTGGGTGTGTGTGTGTACGTGTACGTGTATGTGTGTGTGTGTGTGTACGTGTACGTGTGTGTGTGTGTGTGCATTAATATTTGAAGAGTTTGGGACAGTGAATGTTTACATTCCAGTGGTTGCAAAGTAGCCATCACACACACACACACACACACACACACACACACACACACACACACAC
>NW_022283800.1:0-5165 GCF_004355925.1 Anarrhichthys ocellatus
TGGATTGGGAAAAATGCCAACTCCAGAGAATGGAGCACTAAGACCCTAGACATTGCCAGGGCCTTGAACGACCGCTACCGAAGTGACAGGCCCTCCCCAGCGGAGGAGCTGATGCACCGCCCCTTCACATCACAGGAAGTAGGGCGGGGCTTGGAGGATAAAGAACCCAAGCTCGAGCAGAAAGTCCCACTTCGAGTAGGACAGCGTGTCTGGATCAAGGCTCAGGTCGGTGCACCGGCCTCTGCAGTCAAAGCCAAGTACGACAAATCCGACATAGTGGTGAAGATTTTGGACAGCAACACCGTTCAACTCAAGAAGAAAGGAATCCAGGGAGTGGAGCAGCTGAAGCCAGTTCCACACTAGGAGAAAACTAGGAACTCAAGCATGGCCACTAACATCCAAGGTTTACCACCCTACGTCAGAGTGGCCACTGTCAAAGGGGTGGTTACCGTGAGAAGGAGTACTACGGGGATCTGGGCAGGCAGAGCCCTGAAGAAGTTGGAGTATGCAAAGAGAGGATTTCTCTCCGGAGAAAAAGAGGTGATACAATGGAGAGAATTAAAGAACGACTGCATTGTCTGCATGATGCCGACCACCCTGCTTGTTCAATGGGAGGGACCCGGGAACCGGAAACCGGTTCGGGTTACCGGGAGAAGAAGAGAGTTCAACAATATGCACCATAAGCCGGTGAAGGTTATGGATGCATACGTTTGCGGCATGTGCCGTGTGGAGACGTTGCCCAGGTTAACCATCATCACCCAGTGGGACCTACGAGGGGAGAGGCCAAGCCTTAGGGACTGCTTCTGCCAGTGGGACGGGGAGCGGCTGCACCTGTGTGGATCATGTGCCCTTCTCCAAAGAAGCGGGAAAATGGTGCAGGCTGGTATGGCAGAAGGATGGCAGGTGAGAAAGTTCATTGAGCCCCTGCAGACCCTGGCACCAACCTCATGGGACTCTCAGGCTCCTGAGACTCTTCTTGAACCAGTTTGTGACGAGCCCGGGGTACCCTCTGCACTATCTCTGGACCAATCGGACGAAGAACCACTAGAGGCTAGTGGGGGCCGGATAGCTGGACCAAGGGGAACTTGGAGAGAGTCAGTGTGGAGGAATTGGCCATACAGCCCAGCCCAGGCAGAGGTCACCTACCCGCCACTGGCCGCAGTGCAGGTTCCTTCTGCCTTCAGAGTTTATCGCGACCCTGATGGACCAGGGTATAGCTCGGTGGCAGCTGGTTTGCCAGATTGCAGACGAGATATGGCGATGACCCATGGCTGGACGGGGCCCTGGGAGCTTACTTCCTGGAACCGGTTGATCGAGGAAGTTTTCTGTGATGATACTGCCCAGATACAGGAACTAGCCGGGGTGCCAAGAGAAGACGGAGCCCGAGGCACGAATCTCCATTATCAAGTCACAAACCTGGATGCTTTTGGCCACACAGGGGCCAGGGCAAAAGAAAAAAGTAAGATCTTTACGATCACCCCGGAGGGGTGGCAAAGAGCAGGAGTCATGCAAATACTCGGTTCATGGGCGGCTAGAGCGGCCACGCCCACATGGCCTGAGCGGACAATGCGCGTGATGGTGACGGTGAGGACCGTGATGGTCCCATTCGTCGGCGTATTCTCCATTGGGGTTGTTTTGACCAGAGCGGACGAGGCGTGGCCTCCACCGCAACCACGCGCAAGATCTAGAGGGTTTAAAGCCTGGGCCCGGACGAGGCGTGGCCTCCACCGCAACCACGCGCAAGATCTAGAGGGTTTAAAGCCTGGGCCCGGAAGGCGTTTCACAAATCAATCTCTGGTGGAGGAAGAGATAGAAGCAAGAGCGAGTAGAAACATAATTGGAGAAAAAGGAAGTTGATTGTTGCAATGTCGCACCCAAACCAAAAAGGCAAACAAGGACGGAAAAGGAAAAGGCTTTCCTCTGCTCCCGACACACCAGTAAGACCATATATTAAATTGCCAAATGAAAGAGTCTACCTCGACAAACCAAGGAGAGATTTTTTATACAGAAAAGGGTTTTGTGGATCCGGAGCATATTTTTGCAGCAATGGCGAGTACCAAAGATCTCCAGACCTACGAATACCAGGGAAGGGAGACTTACGAAGGACCATACGGAACGGCTGGGAGCTCCAGTATGATAGAATTTTAGTCATGCTGACTTGCCCATGGTTGATGCAGCCGGTCCCCTGTTGTCCTGCCTCGTCTCCCTGGATCTTAAACACCACTCACCTAACGGTGAAAGGGAAACATCTGAAATTAAGGTGGGGACCCAACTACACTGACCATTTGCAAGACGAATATGTCGAGATTTGGCTGGGTGAGGAGGTGATTTGGACAAACAGCCCAATTATGCGGCGCCGAACGGCTCTGCACGTTAAAAACAAAAGACGTTGTGTCATTGAGAATCACGACCTGAGGTTACACACTGTCCATTACTGCCTGCCTAGTCTAGGCCCGCTAAATCCTAGCCCAGACCTACGGATGATGAATATGCCATACACAAGGTCAGGAATTGGATGCACCTTCAGCAAAATCACTCCGGCCTGTGTGCAAAAGTAACGGAGCTCCAGAAGGAAGAAGGAGAGCCCCTATTCGCAGCACTCGCCCAAGTCAGAAACTATATTTCACCGGAACAAAAGGAGGGGTACAGACGGCTGACTTGGCGTGCGGATGACGATGGAGACTGCATCGGGCCACTCCCACAGCCAGAGTCGCTGGTCGTCACCTACTATCGATGGGTGTGGAGAGGGCTGGACGAAAGAATAGGACACCACCCCTCAGTGCTATATCATCGACTCCTGAAGGTTGTTCAGACTGACCCGGACTCACCTCCGTACTTCAGCTCCAGCCATCACGAACCGACAACGGACCTGCAACCACAGATCTCCACCCAGGCGACACCTACTCCATGGATCTCCCCAGCCTGCGTGGGGGAGTTCAAGGAACTAGGCGACCCGCAAGATTAAAACCTGTCAAAAAAGAGGATTGAGATCCCAGGAAAGCTGCCTTAAATGAAGGAATACAGTTCGATACGAAAGTAGGATAAGGGGACACAAAGCGCATATAATAAGTAATCATTTTAAAGCAAGTATGTATAACATAATGATAATGAAGTGATTTAACAAATGTATAACTGAGTAAGAAGTAAAGTCTGTGTGTGGAAAGAGCTGATGTAACCAGGATGGGGACCTTAGGGGACCTTAATGGATGAGATCATAACAGATGGTGGGGTGATGTCCGAACATGCCCCGCAAAAGAAGGAAGTGAGAGTATCCACACACAGAAAGTTAGGGTGTTGTTCGCAGCACACACAGAAGCCAGGCGAGTTTCCTCGACAGAACACCAGCTCGACAATCTTTTAATAGAGAGCTGAGTCAGTAGGTAGCCCCGTATCGGGCCAGAGAACCCCTGGATCTAACACGTGGCGCCCGAACAGGGACTCGACGGAAAAGGAGTACGTTGAGTCCAAGAAGAAGAATCCTGGCGGCCGAGAGAGGCGGCCGTTCGTGTACGAAGGACCCGAGGAGGAGAGACTTGGGTAGGAAGTAACACTGCCCAAGCCTCAAGAGAAGTTCGACTGCTGACAAAAAAGAGGATTGAGATCCCAGGAACGCTGCCTTAAATGAAAGAATACAGTTCGATATGAAAGTAGGATAAGGGGACACAAAGCATATAATAAGTAATCATTTTAAAGCAAGTATGTAAAACATAATGATAATGAAGTGATTTAACAAATGTATAACTGAGTAAGAAGTAAAAGTCTGTGTGTGTGTGGAAAGAGCTGATGTAAGCAGGATGGGGACCTTAAGGGACCTTAAAGGATGAGATCATAACAGATGGTGGGGTGATGTCCGAACATGCCCAGCAAAGAAGGAAGTGAGAGTATCCACACCAGAAAGTTAGGGCGTTGTTCGCAGCACACACACATTTAATCAATGATGTCATGTAAATCACATGCCGAGGGAGGGAGTGTTGGGGAGGAGGGAGGGGAGATAGCTCCAAGTTATAAAAAGGAAGACTTGCAGATAGCAAGACGGGATTCAAAGCGGGAGCCACCCAAGTGCTCCACGGAGAAGACACTGGACCTCGCTCAACAAACCGCATCGGAGGACTTCGTCTCTGTTCACGGAAAGAAGACAGCCGTTCCAGGACAAAGATTGAAAGATGGAGATTTTCCTCTCCCCCCTGTTTGACTTTAACAACTGGACAACAGATGGACGCCGACGCCCTAAAAGACTTTGTACTGAGTCTGAGAGAGCGCTGAACGGACTTCGTTGGCCTCGCAGGAGGAGCTGAAGGTTCGGCCAGACCTTCAGCTCCTGAAAACCCCACAAAGGACTTTTTTATTACATCGTGAATCCAGCTCCACCGAGCCGCCTCGGCATCGACAAATTAATGAGTATAACCTGAAAAGAAATTGTAACCTGATTGAATTAAGTATCGTATATTATTATGAAGAGCTGTGCCCATGCTAAATATATCCTGCAATAAATATCGAATCTGCATTTAAAGTAAAATTCTCAAGAGCATTCATTTGCTGAGGTAGTAGAAGTTCCTCATGGCAGTAAAAGAAGGAAAAGCGGATGAATCGGATGAGGAGGAAGACTCGCTGTTGAGCAGAAGCGGAAAACAACTCGCACACTCATCGGCCTTTACTCTAGGGATCCCCGCTCTAGTGCAAAAGACACTGGAGGGCGTGGACAACCAAGAGCCGGAGCAGCACAAGAAAGAGACGGGGAAAAAGAGACACCCTAATGTTCCGCGACAGGACGATCTCCTCCCGCCGCTAAAGAAAATGCCCGAAGGCACCAAGAAGTATGCCAACCAGACCGGGATAACAGCCTACAATCATTTCGGGGAACGCTGGGACATAGAGGGCCATGGATTGGTAGTCTTGACTAACTCCCATCTGAAACCTCATCTCAGCCGGTTCAGAAAAGCACTGATGCGCCACGGAGGAGCTCTGTACAAAAAAGAGCTTGAAGAAAGGCTCAACAGCTATCGGAAAAAGAAAACATCAGTAGTGGTTACAAGTGGGGGTGAATCAACCTACTTCGCCGTACTGCATGTACCAATTGAAGGGTACCAGGGGGGAAACAACCTGGACACCTACCGGGATGACCTAGAGGAAGCACTGGCAGAAGGAGTGGACCGAGCCAGTGAGTT
>NW_022283801.1:0-1857 GCF_004355925.1 Anarrhichthys ocellatus
TATATATATATATATATACAGTGTATGTATATATTTGTATGTGTACTGTCAAAACATTGTGCCTCAGAAGGATCTAAATAATTTAAAACAGTTTGTTTATTTGTTAATAAATAGTTTAATCGTAGAAACTTCAATAACTGGATCATGTAGCTCATGAGAAATGGGCTGCAGCTGTTATTTCAATGTGTTTCATAAACATTTAGTGTCAGATTGAACAGGGACATCCTCATGTCACGCTGTAGTGAAAGCAGAAACCACTCGGCTGTGAGCAGTAATGTGGACCTGCTCATGAGGTTAGTCAATAACCGTGACCACCATCTTTATTACAAGTTGAACTCACCCGTTTCCATGTGCTGCTGTTCCACAGACGGACCAGATGAAGCCACCCTCAGTCCTCTAAACCCTCCCAAGTTCATCAGCTCCAAAGCCAACTTCAGCCTGTCGTGTTCAGCCCCCTCCAGCCCGGCCGCCATGTTCACCTGGTACCACGACCAGCAGCAGATGGAGGCCGGGGGTCCGATCCTGACTCTGGAAATCATCAAAAGTCACACATTTGGGAATACAACGGGCGAATACACATGCAGGGCCAAAAACGAAAAGACCAACTGCAACGTCATTTCTGCTGGCGTTGTCTTCGCTGTGATCGGTGAGTGATCGAAAGCTTTCTGAGAAAATACTCTGGGTGGTTGGACCGATGGAGTCCTCGTGGTTTGAGTCGCAATGTGCAGCGTGATGTCAGATGTCATCACGAGGTTTTTCCTTGCAGCCTTTCTGCCATTGATTTATTACCTCAGTAAACATTGTAAACATGAGTTTATGGTCTCAGTCTCTAGTTTCAAGTCTTCTTCAATACAGCATGATGTTCATTTAGTACATTATGGTCCATTTAGAGTCACACAGACCATAAAGCAGGGGATGCTTTAGGGCGGGGCTACACGGTGATTGACAGGTCGACACCAGAGACGTATACGGCGTCTCTACGTCACTCCTCCTCAGTCCAGATATGGTCACTTCCTGTTCACTGGTTGCAAAAAATCCAAAATGGCGACGGACAAAACGTCGAACTCAAGGGTTCAAAACAAAGACTACGTCCCTTCTTATATACTGTCTTTGTTCGCACCACGAAAACATCGTGATTTTAGGGGGAAGCAGCTGAAAGTGAAAACCAAGACAAATTTATTCCAGCGTCTGAATGTCAAAAAAAAGGGTTTTTGACATTCACTCGTTCATGGTTCCCAGATGATTGAGGCTACTGACTTTCCTAATCCTTCAACTTTTACTCCTGCGTCACCATGAGGTTCACATTCGTGGTATTTAGTGAAATAACAACTATTAGAAGTCACGAAACAACTATTGTCATGAAACCTGGCAGGAAACAAACAAAGACTTTCCTTGAACTATAAACTATAACATTATTAAATATATATATATATAACGATAATATGTACAAGCACATTTCAGCAGCTCGGCTAAATAAAACAAAATCATTTCACCATTAGGACCGAGGCACACTTGAACTCCACAAACAGACAGCTGAAGAAGAAGCAGACTGAAACCTTTTGCTTTTCTCGGTGACATACCTTCGACCATACCACAGACTCACATCAGTCATTCGAGCGTTGCTGGTGACACAAACACAGTCTGTAGCGACCGCAGCGGACGCATCGCGGTCTTCACCTGCGAGGTGTTGAAACGTTGAGCGACACGCAGAGAATCCCTCAAAAGGTTCAACATGAACGTGTGCTGTCTGTCATTAGACCGCCATGGAATCTGTTTTTAGAGGATGTTGTTTTCAAGTTGGCGGCAGATTTGTGTGTGTGTGTGTGTGTGTGTGTGTGTGTGTGTGTGTGTGTGTGT
>NW_022283801.1:1867-5165 GCF_004355925.1 Anarrhichthys ocellatus
GTGTGTGTGTGTGTGTGTGTGTGTGTGTGTGTGTGTGTGTGTGTGTGAGACCTGCTGGGTTGGAGGATGGCTTACATCATGGCCTGACGAGTTTCAGGTTTTGTTTTCTTTGGATGATAACTGAGAGAGAGAAGCAGGGGGAGTTTGCATGAAAAAGGAAATGAGATGCACTCTCCCCGTCTGTGTGTTCTGCTATCAGAGCTTGTCCTTGCTTTGCTGACATAGCCTGGTCAGTCGTGCATGGCTTTTTTTAGTGCACGTTTAGTGCACGTGAGCGTGCACTATTGGTTAGCTCACGACCGTCGCTCTGCTCTGGTTTCATACGGTGGTTACAGCCGATGACGCTGCCCTCCGTAGCACCTGTAACACTGTTAGCTCTCTCAGCACTGTTGCCAGTGTTTTGCGCTGTTAGCATCGCTAGCGGTCGCCATGTTGAGAGCCGTGCGGAGGCAATACAAATGCTCCCAATCTTGTATGAAGCACGTTTAAGGTGTTTGGCAGATTGAAACAGAAGGAAACAGTCAAACGTCTGAGAGGATTATTCTGTATGTCTGAATGGTCTTTCGTGCTTTCAGGTTGTAGAAAATCCTCTTTACAAATAGATCCTTCTGAGAACTATTCAATTGCATTATGGGAAATGTAGGATTCAGTGTTTTTGGGGCTTGACTAATAGTAGGGACTAAAGGTCAGGATACCTTGGACTCTGTTGCTTCAGCTTTGTCCGTTCTTTTTTCAACTACAGCATCTTTTAGTCCTCGACTTAGAGCTGCTTCTTTTTCTCTCTCACTCATTTTAACTTGGTTTTATTTCATTTAATCAGGTTTATTATCTTCCAAAAGTACAACGTTGTTTGTCATTTTACCAAAGTTTTGAAAGTAGATGTATGAAAAAAAAGTCACGAAAAAGTACAATATAAAATCTCTCTCTTATCAATGTTCACAGAGCCCATCTCAAGTGCTATAGTCAGCGGTCCGACTGCCACCCTCATCGCCGGCAACAGCACGGCCAGCCTCAACTGCCAGGAGACGGGCGGCACCGTGGAGACCAGAACCTGGCTGAAAGACGGCAACATTCTGTCTGCTGGCGGTCGCCAGGTGTTCTCCGCCGACAAGAGGTCATTGATGATCAAAACGCTGGAGAAAGAGGACAACGGAGAGTACACGTGCCAGCTCACCAACTCCGTTAACAGCGTCAAAGCCTCCTACAAGATGGTGGTCAACTGTGAGTGTTTTGCTTTGCTGACAGACGGTGACGCAGGGTTTTACGGTTTTACACTGCGAGCCGTTTATTGCCGTGTATTCGTTTGTCTCGGCACTGATTTATTTGTATAGCTCTTTTATTTCCAGAAGTTATTTAGAGGTCCATAAAAATGGTTCACGGCAATAAGCGGATATGTGATCCATGTGTAGAGATTATAAGGTAAACAGAAAAATATGAATCGACTCTGCATGTGGTGATTCTTTATTGTCATACAGTAGTGACAAGAAGAATTACATCCTTTACATCATCCTCTGTTTCACCTCCAGACGGTCCTGACCCAGCTATGGTTATGGGTGTTAAGGCCGTAGAGGTGACAGAGTCAGTAAAGCTCGACTGCTCCGCCGCCTCCATCCCTCCCGCAAACTTCACCTGGAAGTTCAACGGCACTTTGACCGATGTCAAAACGGCCCAGTATCTGATCGAGAAGGCTCTCTACAAAAACACTGGAACGTACATGTGCGAGGCGCACAACGACGTCACTGGCAAGACCACCACGTACATCCACACCCTGTCCGTCAAAGGTGAGCTCCTAAGATGTCCTCCTTCAGAGAGGATGAACTCTTTGGGTTCACGTATCAGGATGCAACCCCTTTCTCTTTCAGGAACACGTCCACTCGTCCAAAGTTTAAGTTCATGAGATAATACGTCTAAAGCTAAGGAGGGCATCGCTGTCAGGTTTCTGCTAATGCATGTTAACATGCAGTATGCTGGAGGAATTCAACATGTTAATTGTAGCCGGAGGCCCAGTAACTATATTCTGGCATATATAACTCCTAACATACTGTATGTCAATGCATTATATTATCTAATATCTCTTTGTCATGCAACAGAGGTATAAATGTGATGTCAATTGGAGCCTGTAATTACCTGTAACCTCTCCTAGACAAGTGAGATGAATGTGTAGCACAGATGCCGTGGTCAGGTCTGAAAACAAGCAGCAGCAGCTTCCCGGTTCCGTTCTCAGGATTATCTCGTGTTGGAATGTGGCTCTTAAAGTTATGCAGATAACTTGTGACATGTGGATGTGCAGCGATCACTTCCGCAGAAGTTGCTTCTTGCCACCTGCAATCAGATGGAGTTGTATATTAATGTCCTTCCTGTGGTTTCTCTTCTGAGACATGACGTCTGTAAACATGGCAGCAGTTTGCACACAATGTAACTTCTGTTTCTGTTGATTGAATGTCAGGACATCCCACTGCATGCTTTAGATTTAAGTGCATTTACCTTGAAGCATTCCCTCCCAGCAGGATTTAAACATCTTGTTGTTGTTGTTTCGTAGAGGAAGGAGCGTTGGATGAAGGTCTCTCAGACGGAGCCATCGCTGGAATCGTCATCGCCGTCCTCGTCGCTCTCGGTGCCGCCATCGGCCTAATCATGTACTGCAGACAGAAAGTACCGTAAGTGCTCTGCTTTCTCTCGGTCTCGATCAGAACACGGTGACAGACGGAGGAGCTGTGGTTTCTCTGTGGAGCTCTCTCACAAAGCTGCTCTTGGTTTGCAGGTGAACCTCCTGACTGGAGGTTGTAGGCTGCAACACCAGTTCCCAAGTGGGATCTTGGCTGAGAGTGTTTTTTGTTTGACTTTGGCAACATGAGAATCAATGTCACATTGTCCATTTTGTAAAGTTACAGAATTGTCACACACGCTCGCTGATTCCCATCATAAAAGGGGAGTTTCAGAAGAAAGATGCACTTTGTTTCAAGCACACGGAGGCTTTTACTACAAGGTTGTGTTCTCTCGGAATGTTTTCAGGTGTTTCCTTTTCCAAGTTGTGCTCCGGTCTTCCTGTTTTTTTTAAATATTTATTTAGGTAGTTAATGATTGCAAAGCACTGCCTAACCAGGAAAATCCGACCCGGGAGTGTTTTTCCGTCATGCTCTTTGTCACGGAAAAATGTTTCTACATTTCTTTACAGCTAAAAGCTTTGTTGTTAGTTCATTTGCTGCCGTTTCTCCATGATTTCATGCTTCAGTGTTAAAATATACAAATACGTGTGTGTGTGTGTGTGTGTGTGTGTGTGTGTGTGTGTGTGTGTGTG
>NW_022283802.1:0-5163 GCF_004355925.1 Anarrhichthys ocellatus
GTAGCTAGCTATACTATCTGCTCAGATTCAGCAAAATGCTACAAAACCAATTGGGCGGCGCTTCACAGTGCAGATGGATAATGACCCAAAAGATACTGTGAACACAACCCAAGAGCTTCTCAAGGCAAAGGAATGGAATATTCTTCAATGGCCAAGTCAGTCACCTGATCTCAACCCAAGTGAGCAGGCTTTTCACTTACTAAAGATAAAACTAATGGCAGAAAGACCCACAAACAAGCAGCAGCTGAAGGAGGCTGCAGTAAAAGGCCTGGCAAAGCATCTCAAGGGAGGGAACTCAGCGTTTGGTGATGTCTATGGGTGCCAGTCATTGACTGCAAAGGATTTTCCTCCAAGTATTAAAAATAATGATTATATTCACAGTGATGTTAGTTTGTCCAATTACTGTTCAGCCTCTGAAAATGAGGGGGGCTGTGTAAAAATGGCTGTTATATCCATTGAATTAAAGCTGAAAGTACACTTCAACCACATATTGACTGCTTCCATTGGAGTCGTGTAAAGAGGCAAAATTAGAATAATTGTGTCACAGTCCAAATACTTATGGCCCTGACTGCAGGGGCGTTTGTAGGATTCAAAGAAAAGGGTGGCTTATCCCCAAGGGGAGTGGCATGTTTGCGATTTTTTTTGGGGCCCATTTGGGGCCGCGGATATCCATTGTTTCAGACAGTTCATAGATTGGTTCAATCAGAAAGAGTGTGATCCTGCTCTGTAGTGTTGCTTGCATTCAGTATATGATAACACAAGAGACAGAATTTGAGGGTCGTAGTGAAATTTGACAACACAAATATGAACTTTTCTCAAATAAAGAATATCCGCGTCACTCCTAAATCCTAATTCTTAAAGGGACCGCACACAATGGATGGAGAATGGACCTGACAGTGTCAACTTTATATCGTTAAGTATGATGATAGGCTATTGGATTGTAATTTGAAGGGGGAGAAAACATACAAACCAGAACGCACGCACATATGTAGCATGTTAGAGTTATAAATAACTTGTCCATGTGAGAAACAATAGTTTAATTTAATGACATCACCAAAATAAAAATATATTTTTTTTCTTTTTTTTTTTTAAAGCCAATAATGCCAAATTATTTGGGGGGCTGAAGAACATTTGAGGGGGGCTTCAGCCCCCCTAAAATAGGCCTAACGACGCCCCTGCCTGACTGTATTACTTGCCTGCAAATGAAAAAGCCCATAGATGACATAAACTATGAGACAGTTACTCGTTGACTGAACATGTGACACTGCGTGTTTCTACTGTCTCAGAATGAAGGGGTGGGATATAAATGTTAGGTCTGTCACAGCACAACTGACTCTCGTGCACTCAATGCTGTCTGAGGTTTCATCCTGTGTCGTATAGTCTTATTGTCTTGTTCTCTCTTTGTACATCTAGGGAAACAGATATTTATAATGACCCCAGAAGAGAGAGCTGTTTCCAATTTGAATGCCACATTTGTTCGCCCTGCCAAATTCTATCTCAGTGGGTTTTCCAACGTCCCTCACGTTAAGTATTACTATGTCTTCCTGTGTTTTGCCTATATCATCACTGTTCTTGGGAATAGCTTCCTTCTCTCAACTATTTACCAAGTTAAGACTCTTCATACTCCTAAATATATGATTGTCTTTAACCTGGCTTTCACAGATTTGTGTGGGAGCACTGCTCTCATCCCAAAAGTCCTCGACACACTTGTGTTTGACAGGAGATACATTGTCTATGAGGCTTGCTTGAGTCATATGTTCTTTGTTCTTGTCTTTGTAAGTATTCAGTCATGGACACTTGTCACAATGGCATTTGACAGATTTATAGCAATTTGCTTCCCTTTAAGATACCATAGTATTGTGACTAAAACAGTTATTACTGCAATGCTGCTGTTTGTGTGGGCTTTTTTTATTACTCTCCTAGCGTTGGATATTTGGTCTATTGTTCGCCTCTCCTTCTGTCGATCTTTGGTGGTAAAGAGCATTTACTGTGATTATGCACCAGTTTTTCTTCTGGCCTGTAATGACACGTCTTTAAATAGGATGTTGGCTTATGTTGCTTTTGTTGTAGTCCTCTGTATTCCTTTAGTACTGATAACATTGACATATGTTTGCATTTCCGTAGCACTGAGCAGGATTGCAACAGGAGAGGAACGACTCAAAGCATTTAAAACTTGTACTTCTCACCTGATTCTTGTGGCTATTTTCTTCCTACCAATCGCGGGCACCAACATAGCGTCAGTAACCACCTACATCCATCCTAATACCAGGATCATAAACTCATCTTTGACACACATCGTACCAGCTTTGCTCAATCCTATTATATACTCTTTAAAAACAGAAGAAGTGCTGATCTCTATCAAGAAGCTTTGCAAAAGAAATAGGATAACAAACACAACCAAAAAAGGGTGACGTCTTTATCAATGCTGTAATGAGAAACATTTAGGAGTGTTACAATAGCATAATTGTATTCATGACCTTTTACTACTTATACGCACTATTATTTCACTTTTAGAAATGGTTATGGAGTGGTAATTCATCATTTACTGTACTTTGCAATGTAACCAGACCAAATGAGGTGGTTGCATTTTATATTACTTCAGCAATACTAACGATCGCCCATCCAAAATGTAATCAGGGTTTTTAGTATGTTATGAATTGTTGTTGTGACTGTACACTGCTTATTAGAACAATTATTTGAGACAGAAATACAGTAAATCATTTTGTTGTATCTGTTGGTAATAAGTGGAAATTACACATACTTTCGGTGGAGCTCTCATACAGAGTCAGTTTTGAGTCTTATCTTGAGTCTGATCTGTTACAGTGATAAGTCGATTAATCAACTAGTCGATCGAAGGCAGTTAAATGGCAACGGCAACTATTTTCATAATCAATTCATTGTTTCATTTGTTGCTATTTTTCAAACAAACATGCCACATATTTGACAGGATTGATAGCACATTGACACATTACTTTGGAAATGTCAGACATTGTTTACTTATTTGAAGAGTGCATTTGAATGTTTCTCTCAAGCCTTTGAGGAGTGTGACTGGGTTGCTCAAATGATGTACTGAGTGTATTATATTGAAAATCCTAAAATAAAGATATAAAAAAATCCATGCTGTGAATTGTAAAAAGCAACCACATCCATATGTGGACAGATTTTGAAAGGTTAAGTTTAGTAAAAATAATGACTGATAAGTTGATATGATGTAAACGCCTTTACAAAAAGAGGCAATCAAGACTCACAAGCTGAAGATGAAGCACGCAGGACTTTTATGGTGTGTTTGCACCATCTGTAAACTATAACTTTTCCTCCTGTCATACTTTATGTGCCTTGCTACTTTTACATTACAGTATAATCCAACACTGAATGTTTTACAGGGCATCTTGTTAATTTCTCTACGATTTTGAATCAGATTCCTGCTGGAACGTTCGCTGTGTGAAGTTTTTGTTGAGAAAGTTTTACTGAGGTTATTATTCACTGTAGAAATGTTGCTAAAATTCTAACCTCTGCGTAGTTGACACACACAGTGAGTCCCCGGCTGCAGTGATGCTGTGACGACGGCGACAGGGCACATGCGGATGATCTGGAAAAATGGACTTGAAGCGTAAATAAATGCTTCAGGTCAGGGATACGCCTGTGAAACGCGAGCGTGCACAGAGCCGGAGCCGACAGCAGCATAGATTTAAACGAGAACGTACAGTCAGGGCCATAAGTATTTGGACTGTGACACAATTATTCTAATTTTGCCTCTTTACGCGACTCCAATGGATTTGAAATTAGGCAGTCAATATGTGGTTGAAGTGGAGACTTTCAGCTTTAACTCAATGGATATAACGAAAATATCACATTAACGTTCTAGGAATTACAGGCATTTTTACACAGCCGCCCACATTTTCAGAGGCTCAAAAGTAATTGGACAATTGTAGCTGGTCCATGGAACTCTAAGCATGCGGACCAAAAAGGTGTCAATGCAAGTGAAGGAGGCCATTATTAGGCTGAAAACACTTAACAAACCTATCATTAAGATAGCAGAAAGATTAAGATTGGCCAATTAAACAGTTTGGTA
The DNA here is from genome assembly GCF_004355925.1 of Anarrhichthys ocellatus. Lineage (NCBI taxonomy): Eukaryota > Metazoa > Chordata > Actinopteri > Perciformes > Anarhichadidae > Anarrhichthys > Anarrhichthys ocellatus. Next base: position 4,073 of record NW_022283802.1, read on the forward strand.
TATGCAGGAATGCACTGGCAAGCTCACCAACACCAAAAGGCCCAGAAAACCACAGAAGACATCTAAAGTGGATGATCGCAGAACTCTTTCCGTGGTGAAGAAAAACCCCCTCATAACATCTACTGGAGTCCAGAACACTCTGGAGGTAGGCGCGTCATTGTTAAAGTCTACAATCAATAGACGCCTTCAAGAATCTAAATACAGAAGATTTACAACAAGGTGCAAACCACTGATAACACTGAAGAACAGGAAGGCCCGATTAGACTTTGCCAGAAAACATCTGAAAGGGACTGACCAGTTTTGGAAAAAGATTCTTTGGACAGACGAAACCAAGATGAACTTGTACCAGAATGATGGGAAGAGAAAAGTGTGGAGAAGGAAAGGAACGGCTCATGATCAAACCCCATCTTCTGTCTAACATGGTGGAGGCAGTATTTTGGATGGGCATGTATGGCTGCCAATGGAACTGGGTCACTGGTGTTTATTGATGATGTCACAGCTGATCGAAGTAGCAGTAGTAGTAGCTAGCTATACTATCTGCTCAGATTCAGCAAAATGCTACAAAACCAATTGGGCGGCGCTTCACAGTGCAGATGGATAATGACCCAAAAGATACTGTGAACACAACCCAAGAGCTTCTCAAGGCAAAGGAATGGAATATTCTTCAATGGCCAAGTCAGTCACCTGATCTCAACCCAAGTGAGCAGGCTTTTCACTTACTAAAGATAAAACTAATGGCAGAAAGACCCACAAACAAGCAGCAGCTGAAGGAGGCTGCAGTAAAAGGCCTGGCAAAGCATCTCAAGGGAGGGAACTCAGCGTTTGGTGATGTCTATGGGTGCCAGTCATTGACTGCAAAGGATTTTCCTCCAAGTATTAAAAATAATGATTATATTCACAGTGATGTTAGTTTGTCCAATTACTGTTCAGCCTCTGAAAATGAGGGGGGCTGTGTAAAAATGGCTGTTATATCCATTGAATTAAAGCTGAAAGTACACTTCAACCACATATTGACTGCTTCCATTGGAGTCGTGTAAAGAGGCAAAATTAGAATAATTGTGTCACAGTCCAAATACTTATGGCCCTGACTG
>NW_022283803.1:0-5161 GCF_004355925.1 Anarrhichthys ocellatus
CTTGTCTCATACTGTTAAGACATTTCAGTCTGGACCAAAGTGGTGGAGCAATGGACATTGGGAGAGACACGCTGATAGCCAGTTTTAAAAACAGAAGTCGGAAGAGATTCTAGTTTCTAAACAACCGTGAGTTTAAAGGAACTCGTGCCAGCTGAATTTGATCCGGCTATGACTTAGAATAACCACAGAGACTGTGTGAAGAGTTGCTGAACTAGAGACGTGTCCTCATAGAAATGTCTTCAGTGTGTCTTCCTAGAGGCTTTGTGCTCTCCTGACCATCTCTCTGCATCCAAACAGCCTCAAGTCTCAAGAAACTGCTGCACAAGTGCAGAACAAGATGGAAAGAGCAGAGGCGTCCGAAGTGGACGGGTCAGAGAAAGGTCAGACGGGATCCACGAGCTCCTGAGACCCGCAGACGTCTCTGGATCACCGTGTAGACTCACCGTTAAACTCCACCAAAGATAATATTCTGATTACATGCTCTGCATTCTCTGCGTCATGATCTTGGTTTTTGTTATATTTTAAAGGTTTGTTTTACTTCCTGTCTTTGTGGTTTACCTTCGTTTTGTTGTGTTGTATTCGGCCCAATCACCAACATCCCCCTGAAGCCTTAAACCTGAACCCTCCTCACGTCTTCCAGACTCTTTCCTCACAAGATGACAGGTCATTGTCAAATAATCTATTGACTCGATTCTGTCGAAACAACTTTAATGTTTGATGAATAAATCTGTGATATAATCTCAGCTTTCATGTGTTTCATGCTCCATCTTTAACCCTTAGTGTTTCTGATAGATAAAGCAGGCTGAACTCACATCTTTCGTCCTCTTTGTTCACCTTTTCTTTTTAACGTCTCCATGCTTCCTCTGGTAACCGAGTTTAACGTCACATTGCTGTGAATTGTGGGTAACTCCCTTGAGCAAAGTCTGCAGTAATGCGGATTTAGGTAAAGGGTTCATAAAGGATTTAAAATGAGAGAGACTCAAACACTGGATGATGTGACAGCGGGACAGAACTAAAGAGGAGAGTCTAGATTAGGGTTCGGCCTTAGTTTTGTCAGTCTCGCTCTTCCCACCTGTGTCTTCTTAGTTTTTATAACCCTGTCTTTTGTCTTCTGTCTTTTGTCGGTTGGGTGTCAGTGCGTCTGCTATGTGTCCTGTTTGTATCCCTCTTGCAGTTTTCCTCTGTACCCTGATCCTGTTTAGTTTGTCCCTTCTGGACTCACCTGCTATTGTACGATTAGTATTTTGGACGTTTTCTTTTATTAAATCACAGTTAATAATCCGTCTGTGTTCATCCTCTTCTTTTCATCTGTTCTCCCGACCCGGACACTCTGTTTAAGCCTTTATTTTGGTTTCAGTTTCAATTTGGTTTAAACCGCTGTGACCGGTCATTAATCACCCGAGGCTGACGTTTAACATCTCGGCTCCGGACTATTCTCAGTATGAAAGTAACTAGCTGACACAGAGGAGTGCTCAGATATACAGCTTCAGGTCACAGAGGCCACAGCACTCAGGTGATTCATGCTCTTAACTGAGCTCCTCCCCCCTTTGCCTCCGTCGCTCGGTGAGGAATGACATTTTGCACACCGCCAGGATCACCTTCTCGTGCCGTTATCACCACGTGTGGGCCGACTGCTTTAAAATGTCTTCCATACATCACCCCGGAGCTGGGAGCAGTGAGGGGTGAAAGGGCAAGCTCAAGGAAGCAGTAGAAGGAGGGAGGCAGCGAGAGAAGGCGGAACAGAAATCACAAATCACGTTTCATTTTACAATCCGTCCAGCAGTTAGCTCTGGCCTTATGCAACGTTCACACCGAGAGCAACGCGATTAGGCAAGTTTATTTATACAGCACATTTCAACAACAAGGTAATGCAAAGTGCTTCACATTCAACATAAGGCAAAATAAAAGGAGATTTAAAAACAAAGAAGAACATACATGGAAACATTAAACACATTCATTAAAACACTATAAAGCAGTGTAAGAAATAAAATACAGTAGTAAAATGCAGAAATGTATTAATATCCTTGAATGTGGTTCAATTAAAGGCAGCAAACAGAAAAGTCTTCAATCTTGATTTGAAGGAGCTGAGGGTCTCAGCAGACCTGCAGCTTTCTGGACTTTGTTCCAGATATGTGGAGCAGAACAACTGAACGCTGCTTCTCCATGTTTAGTTCTGACTCTGGGAACAGAAAGTAGACTGATCCCAGACGACCTAAGGGGTCGGGATGGTTCATAAGGTAGCAGCAGATCAGAGATGTATTTTGGTCCTAAACCATTCAGTGCTTTATAAACCAACAGCAGGACTTTAAAGTCAAGTCTTTGTTTGACAGGAAGCCAGTGCAAAGACCTCAGAACTGGAGTGATGTGATCCACCCTCCTGGTCTTAGTGAGGACTTGAGCTGCAGCGTTCTGACTGACTTTTTACAGAGACCTGTAAACACACCGTTACAGTAGTCCAATCTGCTGAAGATAAATACATGGACAAATTTTACCTGTTGAGACACAAGTCCTCTAATCCTTGATATATTCTTCAGGTGATCGTAGGTGATAATAAATATATCTATATATTATTAGCGATTACCTTTTTACATCATCCTCACTCCAAGTTTCCTGGAAACCAATTAAGTCGTCATCTGTGATGTTTGTAAGAATCATGTCGCCTTAATCGCCAGCTCTGCCTCTGTGATACAGTAGAATAATAATCCATGCTCGGGTCCCTCAGAGCCTCAGGAGAGATCTTAGGAACTCAAACGCTGGCCCTTTTATTCAGACTCGTCTGCACAACGGATGCTGCGTCACAGTAAAGTTTGACCTCAAGACATTGTTAACCAGCGTCCCCTCATAACAGTGAACAGCGCCGAGCGGCTCCGATCAACAGGCCGGTGGAAGGTTTCATGTGTAACGGCAGGAAAGCATCACTTACAGAGGATAAACAGGAGGACGTCTGCTGCTGGACTTTGTATTCAGAGTTCTAGCTAGAAGCACCTTCAGAGCTTCTGTCAGCTCCACATCAGCAGTGTGTGATGTTGTGTAGCAGTGTGTGATGGTGTGTAACAGTGTGTGATGTTGTGTAGCAGTGTGTGATGTTGTGTAACAGTGTGTGATGTTGTGTAGCAGTGTGTGATGGTGTGTAGCAGTGTGTGATGGTGTGTAACAGTGTGTGATGTTACGTCGCTTTACTGCGTTATTTCTGTCTGTTGATGTTGCTCAATGATTTCTCTGTTTGTTTTCATGGTGTTGTGTGTTTGCGTCTCGTCCGTTTGATCCGGGTTAACTTTAGTTGAGCGTTCTGTTCGTGTTATTATCGTCTTGTTTTTGATGCACTTTCTAAACTCTGTTCTTAAAGGTGCTATAAATAAAGTTATTATTATTATTAAATACATATATACAGAATGTGTGACGAGTCCTTCACGATTCTGCATCTTCTTTTTACGATCATTTTTATTTTCATGGTTGCTCTTCAGCGTGATATTGATTCTGGGTTTTAGTCGGACGGTGAGGATGCCACGCTGTATCTAATGATGGTTTGCAGGTAGGGTAGTATCAATATATGTCATGCATCTCATGCGTATGGATATGAGACACATGCACACGCACAGACACACACATTCAAAGATAAGGTTATGAAAGAAAGGATGTACAAGTGAACTGCAGCTTTACTTTGTCAAATGAACTGCTCCTCACGTGTACAAGTCTTCATCTCTTATCGACTCTACACCTGCTTCTACACGGGACGCTACAGGATGTTAACGTGATCTTTGTATCCACACCGAACAGTGTGAGTCTGTGGAGGAAGTGAAGTCTATGAGAAAATGACTCTACTTCTCTCTTGATTTATTACCTCAGTAAACATTGTAAACATGAGTTTATGGTCTCAATCTCTAGTTTCAAGTCTTCTTCAATACAGCATGATGTTCATTTAGTAAATTATGGTCCATTTAGAGTCAAACAGACCATAAAGCAGGGGATGCTTTAGGGCGGGGCTACACGGTGGTGACTAATAAAGGATTTTCTTATCTTATCAACACGGGTCAGTTTCTGCGTTACATGAATACAGTCTTTTCAAAATGAACCTCCGTCTTCACAGGAAACATTTTAGGGTTTAGGAAAATATCTTGTTTTGGGTTAAAATAACCACAGAAGTTACTAAAGTACACAAGTTACATGACAAATCCATCAGCATTGACTTCTGGAGTCACACGGGGAAAGAACCGCAGTCTACTGGAGAAAAGATCATATTAGTTTGTCATGCCACATCAGTCGACATTATGAAAACATGTGTTTAAACATCCATGAACGCTCCACGTGTCCTCACAGACTTTTAAAAATGATCTGCTCTCAGAGGAGAGCTGGAAGCTCAACTAACTGGACAATACAAATACAACGAACATGTGACAAGAGAAGGACCCTCAGTGACGCTAAACTGGACATGTTGATCCGCCGGCAAGAAGCGTGAATAAAGGAAACATCATGGAACAATAAGGCCCTCCATTCGCCACACACACACACACCAGTCACCTCTGTCTGTGCGTGTGTGTGTGTGTGTGTGCGTGCCATATGATGCCTATAAGCCGGTCTACTTAGACAACGACCTTCACGGGTCTTTGGTCTTCTCTCTGTGAGGACGTTCCCATGGCAACCTTTCAGTCAGCCCCTCACGGTCAATAAGTCGCATTACCCCCCCACACACACACACACACACCCCACGCTGAGAATACAGGCCCTTCATCCGTCCTCGCCTCATGACGAATCACAAAACATCGTCAAGCAAACAACTCAGCTGCTCCTTCATCATCACCTTCATCATCACCTTCGTCATCACCTTCATCATCACCTTCGTCATCACGTTCGTCAGCGCAGCATCAGCCTGCAGCGGTGGAACACATTAAGGCTCAGAGACTGTGAAGTGCTCAGGAAAAATTGGAATAATAATGAGTCAGATTCATGGGGAACCGGGCCAACACACTCCATCACGTCTGCTGCTAATAGCGAGCAGATACTGAAGGTGTGTTCTGTGCGGCGGCGGCTGATTTCCCTTGAGGCACCTGAAATAATTCAGGTAATCCTACAGCCTCCTCCATCACCTCCGTCTCTGTATATATTTGTGTCACAGCCCTGTGGGTGAAGTCCTCTACATGTTCAGTTACTGTACAGTCCTGTG
>NW_022283804.1:0-5160 GCF_004355925.1 Anarrhichthys ocellatus
TCCTCAGACACATCCTGACGGTAAGGACACTGATCCTGGATCAGGAGCGTCAGGACGACCGCAAACATCTAGTGGTGGAAGAATTAGTCGAGTTAACACCCTTAAATGTGTAATATTTAGTTGAATCATCTCATTCATTCGGTTATCAAACCTCTGCAGGACTCAGAGAAGACGTCCAAGACTCGGGGTAAGATGCTGAGGCTGCTGGAGATCCTGCAGAGCACCGCCCCCCAGGGACTAGGATCCACACCTGAGGAGAGCAGTGGAGGACAGAGACCACAGACCACTGAACCCCAGACAGACAGGTACTGGAACCACCGCCCTCCTGGATCTCGTCTGTTGGTTTTTATGTCTCGGTGTGACGGTGACGTGAACACAGATGATTTCATGTCAATGAAAACCCAGAACACAGTGCAGATGTTTCCTCACAGCAGCACAGTGAGCTGAGGCTCGAGTCCCACCGGAACCAGATTGGTGTTAACTGGTCCCATCGGATTATTGATGTATTTAAATAACGATGCACTCCACTCTTTGTAGTTGCATTGTGTCACTTTGTAGCCGTTCTGTGTCTCTTTGTAGTTGTTTGTTGTCTCTTTATAGTCATTTTGTGTATCTTTGTAGTCGTATGTATCTTTTAGTTGTTTTGTGTGTTTGTAGTTATTCTGTTTTTCTTTGTTGATGTTTAAAACACATAAAACTGACCCTTTGGGCCCTGGTCGTGTGCCCGGTAGGCCCGTTCAGTAATCCATCCATGTGTCCTCCACAGAACACAGACCCTGAACCTGGCTACAGATCCGTTGTACCTGATGGCCCGCTACAGACCGGGGGACCTGGGCTTCGTACCCCGGCCCACGTGGAAACATAAACCAGCCTCCTCCAGCACGGGAGCTCAGCCGCCTCCCAACAGGTCTGTCAGGGAGCAGTCTGTCTGCAGGGGAGCAGTTATTCCAGTGTGGACATGTGTCCACACAGAACTCTGCTCTTTGTTTAAATGACGTCACTCTGTCCGTCCTGAGGGACGGACAGAGTGACGTCATTCAGAGTGTCTGCGGACAGAAGAGATCGATGAACGTTTTACATCACAAATAAAGCTTTTTAGACACTTTAATCCTGCTTCTGCTCTTTAGTATTGATAGGAACGACATTTAGAAGACACATACATGAAATTTGACCCATCCCTGTATATAGGGAGCAGTGGGCTGCCAATGACAGGTGCCCGGGGTTCAGTGTCTTGCTCAGGGACACTTCGACACGTGGCACGTCCCAGTCGAGGATCGAACCGTCGACCCTGCGGTTACCAGACAACCCTCTTAAGCCAGTGAGCCACGGTCGCCCATATGCACCATATTTACAAATATGGTGGAACAAATGTTTTTTACACAGCTAGTTGGTATGAAGTCATAGTTTTTGTAATTAGAGTTAAAATTGGGTCAGATCATCTGAGCATCACGTCTTTACGAGAGATTAAAAGCAAACACTGAGTCACAGATTAGAGGAAGAAGCAGATCAAAATGTTGAGCCAAACTGAGGTCAGACTGATCAGCTGCTACGGTCCGCTCACTTTGAACCGTCGCCACCATTTAAACCCAGAGAGCCTCACAGTGAGGAGAGAACGACAACGAGGGAACACAGAACTCTCTGCACCTGCAGCACCGTCTTCCTCATGCTTCATTCTGAAACTCAGAACAATGAGGTTCAGATTCCTACTAATTACGGTCCACCGTGGACAGACCCAAAGAGCCAACACGTTTGTTCTTGTTCTAAATGAGGTCAACGAACTGAAGAAGCCCTCCTCCCTCAGAGAAACAGGGTTTGCATCTTCACTTTTTTTATTTCACATTCAACAGAAACACTTTAATACATTTATATAAAGATGAATTTAATTTGAGCTCAGAGATCCAGAGAGGAGAAAGTGTGAGATGAATTATGAAGGATAAATCCAACATACCGTCTGAACATTGAAGTAGACGTTCTTCAAAGAAAGAAGGATTTGCATATTTCACCTATTAATATTTATGCAAAACTACAGTACGTAGCTCCACCCACAGCCTGGTGTTAGAAAGCTTTGAGAGCAGAAAACGTCAACTCTTTATTCATTCTGGAGATTAGTCCTCAAAGCTCGACTCCATCTCAGAATTTAAACAGTCGATTTGTGCTTTCAGCCATTTTCAACCATAAAAATGCTGATTTAAATGAATCCAGTATGAAATATGAAAACTCATCACATTTAGTTTATAGCTTCAGAAAGAAGAATTCAGTTACTCTTTAATGCTCCTGATCCGAGGACGAGAGCCACTGAAATTAAATAAAAAACAGCTTCCTGTTTATAACGGAGGATAAAACGAGCTCATTATGTCCCACGTCTGTACGATCAGCACCGACATCCTGCAGTCTGAACCAAGGATCACATCGAGCTCTGGCTCTAATGGCTTTATTTGTGAACGAGCTTCAGTGTGTTGGTGCTGCAGCGCCTCCTGCTGCTCAACACAGTTCATCACTTAACTGAGCAAAAACCTTCAGATAAAAGTTTCATGCTTGTTAAATATACAAATGAGATGTTTTACTTAAGAGTTCTGAGCGTATATTTACTTTTATTAGCAAATATTGTCTTTATTAATATTCATCATGTGCTTCACCTCTGAACACAACCTGCTGATTCATAGAAACACAAAGTGAACAATTCAAAAAGGAATTTATTTAAGTGAAACACAGCGACAGTGAAAGCTTTGCTAAAACTTTAGTATAAATATATAAAAATGATTTATTTCACATGTGGAAGTAAAACGGGTCAGAGCTTTAAAAGAACAAAGTATGAACATCATATTAAAATGTATTTCCCTCTTGAAGGAATAATCTTTTGAGATTCATATTTCACTGGTTGAATCTCTGGTTTCATTTGCAAGTCAAAGTGTTTTTTGGGGAAAAGAACAAACTCATGACTGTCCTGTTAAAACACTTCCTCTCATAGTTTAGCCGTTATTCCTCCAGGTTATTAGATCATCATCTGATTTCTGCCTCCACACAAATACTAAAAAAAAAACATTTAATAAATAAACTGTAACAGCTGTTTACAGACAGATGTATAAACCAACAGAAGGAACTACTTCCTAGTGAGGAAAGATTAACCGAAAGTTTTCTGAGAATTCATATTTAACCTTCGCCTGAAAAACCAGGACGTCTGAAACCAGATCTATCCGCTGAGAGTTCCTGTAGCCGAGCGTCTGTGTGCGTCACGCTCAGCTGATATTTGCATACTTCCTGTTTCACAGCAACAACAATACACATCAACAGGTAACATTCAGCCGCTGGGTTTCTCTTGTTAAAGTGCTGAAAGGTTAAACAGTATGACGAGTTTATAGATATTATTATTGATATTATTTTAGGTCAGTAACAGGATGTTTAAATACAGATTTTATGTCCCAAAAGGAAACTACGTTCATGTTTCAGCCAACAGAGACTTCGAGCTTGTAACATCACAAACCCTCCATTGATCTTTTACTTAGTCGTACAACACGTCTACGCTTCAGCTCATCGGCCATCTTGTTTTACTTAAACCGTCTTCTTTGCAACATGAAACTCGAGACGTTAAAAAGCGGTGATTTTGTGCATTTTCCCCCCCCAAAAAAAACAACAACTTGTATTTGAAGCTTCTGCCAGAGAGTCAGTCGACTACGTCACAGTGCCGTCTGACTGGTCATGTAACCGTTTAGCACATCTGGATCCTCCAACCAGCACTGGGACAGATGTTGCTCATCAACTGCATCCAGGCGGTGGAGTTTTTACCGTTTTTTTCTCTGCCACAGAAATAAAAAAGATAAAAGAAGCAGAGGGGACGTGACCTCACTCACTAGTTTGGGAAGACGAAGAGGAAGACGATGATGCCCGTGAGCAGCACCAGCATCAGCACCACGGACGTCAGGAGGAAGAAGCGGCACGCCGGCCGACCCGTCAGCCGGAACAGAGCTTCACCGAGGCCGCCGTCGCTGCCCGCACTGCCGCCGGCCCCTGGGGGAAGGGTGGGGAGCCCCACGTCCAGAGAGCCTCTCTCCGACCGCAGAGAGGACAACGACCTCTGAATCCACCGCTCACGACCTTCAGACGACCTTTGGGAGAAGAAGTGAAGCTGTGAATTTTATGATAAATTAAAATATCTTTAATCTACAAGATGGTTTGCTTTTGTTAACGATGAATGGAAAAATGTTTCATGTTCTCCTGATCACCTTTTGACCTGCAGCTTCCCCTTGTTGCGCAGGAAGCGGATGCTGTAGACTCTCTGCATGGCGGCCGGCAGGTAGGACAGCATGTCCGAGTTGGTGGCGAGCCTCGGCAGCCCGAGGGCCGGCAGCGCGGTGTGGCTGCGGCACAGCGGGCACCGGATGGCGTCGGGCTCGGCCGACTTGACGTTGATGCGCGCCAGGCACTCCAGGCAGAAGGTGTGCTTGCACTGGAGCATCTTGGGACAGCGGAAGACGTTGTTGAACTGGCTGAAGCAGATGGAGCACTCCAGGTCCGGAGGGTCGACCTCGGCGCACTGAGTCGCACCGAGAGGGGACGGGCGGAGGTCCGGGGACGGGAATATGACGGAGACGTGGCAGGTGGGGGGGGTGGCGGCGACGGTGGTGGAGGGGTAAGGGTTCGGCGTGGGAGACGAGACTGAAACGAGGCTGGGCTGAGACCAGGATCTGAAGAGGGAGCCCGAGTCTGGAGGGACCAGGTCGAGTCCTCCGTCTTGGTCCGACGAGGTCCGATAGTGAGCGGAGTTAAGGCTCAGAAACGACGAGGACCTGTGACCCGTCTGGACGGCCGCCGGGGAGGCCGACAGAGGTGCATTATGGGAAGTGTCGTGAGGGTCAGAGGGTAGAAATGTAAGTGGTCTTGTGTTTCCGTAGGGATTCATGACTTGTGACGAAGGAGCGAGTTTAGCGAAAAAGAAGAAGAAAGTAAGGCTCCGAGGAGACGATGAACACGTGAAGGATGCGTCGAGTCTTCCGCCGTCACATGGAGGATGATGAAGGAATGACGAAGATGCTCCTGGTGCAGCCTCAGTCTTCAAACCAAAAACACAGAAAACAAACGGGATTAACTGCTGCAGTCAGGAGACAACCTCTAGAAGCTAAAGCTTCATGTGTTAAAGCTGCATTCTCTCTAGTGTCCACCAGG
>NW_022283805.1:0-2759 GCF_004355925.1 Anarrhichthys ocellatus
ATGATGGCGATGAGGATGATGATGATGGCGATGACGAGGATGATGACGATGACGATGATGAGGATGATGACGAGGATGGTGGCAATGACGATGACGATGATAATGATGATGATGATGAGGATGATGACGATGATGAGGATGATGATGATAATGATGAGGATGAGGATGATGAGGACGACGATGAGGATGATGAGGATGAGGACGACGATGACGATGAGGACTATGGCGATGACGATGAGGACGACGATGACGATGAGGACTATGGCGATGACGACGAGGACGATGAGGATGGTGGCGATGACGATAACGATGATGATGAGGATGACGATGAGGATGACGATGAGGATGACGATGAAAGGAGTCAGCCTTTAAACACCATGAAAAACAGAAGAAAAATAAATCAATAAAAGTGAAACAGGTTTAAATGAATCTGATCTCAGATGTTTTCTGTGTTTATGATTTAAGACATTTCCCCATATACTCTGAACACATGGTTCATATGTTTTTTTTAGTAAGTTATGTAAATAAAACTCAGCTGAAATAAAAACATGAATTATTTTAATCACAATTAAAATATGAGGAAGTGGTGCGGCCTCTTGTGGCTGAAAAGAGTTTTACAACAACAAACACACAAAATGAATAGATCAATATAATTCACCTGTTTTTAAGTTATAAAGTTGGCAGAGAAACATTCGATTCATTTTTCTCACTTGTCTCTCAGGTTTTCTGTATATTTACTCAAGTAAAAAGTATTTAAAACAGAACATTAAAGTACAGTTTACTCATAAATGAAGTCAATATGAGAACAACTTTATTTAACTAAGAAAAACAAACAAGACTCCTCTAACTTTAAAGAAATCATCTTTTATAATGTGACAGAAACATAAAGCTGACGTCAACAAAACCTCCTTATCTTCAGCACCTTCATCGTCTTCGTCATCGTCGATCCGTTAGAGTTATTAACTCTCACACTGATATTTAAATACAGATGTAACTTCATAAAACATTATGAAGTAAATTAGGTGGAATGATTTAATTCACTTCTCTCACATCATTCTTTAAAAACACGACTCATATATTTTCATCCTGCCCAGTATTCCCATAATAATAACAATAATAGTAATCATTTTCCATCTTTAAGTCACGATCTTTGCAGGAAACAAATATTTTTGCTCCTCGTCGGTCTAATTATCTTCTTTTATTATCTTACATGTCCTCTGTATATCATAATATATAATATATAATAATACATACATATGATACATATGGGAGACATACATATGAGCTCATATTGTGTTTACACACCAACTCCAAAAGACCAACACTCAACTTTTCATGAATGATATTTAAATACAGATGTTGTATGTATGTCATGATTGTAATACTGATATATAGTAACATGTAGCTCATGTTGTATGTATGTCATGATCTGTCGTTTACAGATCAGCTGACGATTGTTGGGTTTTAAATCCAGAAGGATCAGAAAAATGAAATGATTTGCAGAAATTCACTTTTTCCTGAAGTTTTAACTGCCTGAATGTTTCATATATATTATTAATATTTTATGTTTTATATCCCAAACAAACAGAAGAATGAAGATCTGATATAAAAATCTGTCACTTCAGCACCACGGACAGCGACAAGGACTGTTTGTGGGTTGTGTTGTAATCAATGAATATTGTATTATTATTATTTAATTATTAATTATAAAATAATTGTAATAATAAAATAACAATAATAAATATAATTATTATAATATTATTAAAAGTATGTCATAATTAATAGTATAATTATAATAATAAATGTAATAATTATTATATTATTAAAAGTATCCAATAATTAATAATATAATAATAATAATAGTAATATCAAATATATATATTTTTGATTGTTAATAAATTGTAATAAATGTCTGAATTTTTAATATTTGACTGAGGTCTTTTACTCGTATTGTTTGTTTGTTATTGAAGATCCTTTGTGTTTTTAAATATGATGTTTTAATGGTTGTAAAGAATTTTTCTGCAATGTTTACAAATCCTAGAGTGTCCCAAAGAGGGACGACGTGTCCCGTAGTCCATCAGGTCTCAACATGTCCAACACACAATAATAGAAGGACGCTCTTATTTTGTGGTAAAGGAGGCCACGGACGCTCTTATTTTGTAGAGAAAGGAAACTGTTTCTCTGAAACCAAACGTATAAAAGATCAACTTTGGTATAACTCCTCTCTCTTTCTGATCCAGATGTCCCCGAGACCAGACTGCCGAGGACTAGGATCCAGGATCAAGAGGAAGATCAGGTGAACCCAACGAGTCCATCTCAGTGAGTCCAGCAGTGAGTCCAAGTCTGTCTCCTCCTCAGTGTCCAACATGCTGATACATCCAACAGGATTCAGGACAGACGGACGCCCGCACACACATTCACACACACACGTGTGCGTTTTTCCTGTGTCACGCTGACCCGAGGCTTTCGAAGCCGCAGAACTTCCATCGCTTCTCTAAAGTCGCTCCGACGCCACTCAGCTCCACTCGGAACATGCTGGGGAGACGAACCATGAGACGCTCCAGTTCCACCGGGGACACCTGAGGGACAGACAGACAGACAGACAGACAGACAGACAGACAGGCAGGCAGACAGACAGACAGACAGACAGACAGAGAGACAGACAGATAGAGAGACAGACAGACAGACATACATACAGACAGACAGAGAGACAGACAGATAGAGAGACAGACAGACAGACATACATACAGACAGACAGA
>NW_022283805.1:2769-5158 GCF_004355925.1 Anarrhichthys ocellatus
AGACAGATAGAGAGACAGACAGACAGACATACATACAGACAGACAGACAGAGAGACAGACAGACAGACAGACATACATACAGACAGACAGACAGACAGAGAGACAGAGAGACAGACAGACAGACAGACAGACAGAGAGACAGAGAGACAGACAGACAGACAGACAGACAGAGAGACAGACAGACAGACAGACAGAGAGACAGAGAGACAGAGAGACATACAGACAGACAGACAGAGAGAGAGTAGAACCAAAATCAGACATTAAAAAATGCAGAAAGAAATGCAGCAGTTTTAATATTAATATGTAATAAGTGTTGTGTATTAAATAAACAGATTATTATTTTGGTATATTAAAGAAAGTTCACCTTAGAGTCCAGTCTCTGGATGTAGGACCACAGATACTCCAGGTTGGCTCCAAACGGATGAACATGGAGGAAGGTGGAGATGACGCCTGAAGAGAAGAAGACCAACGTGGTCAACATGTCTCACTGGGACACAATCAAACTAGATCACACCTGTAGAATAAATACTAATACTTGTATCTTTTTACCACGTTTCCTGGTTTAAGAACAGAAAACACATCCGACACAAGAGACTCTTGTTCCTGTGATTCTGTTCTTGATCACAATTAATTTGAGGACGTTCGGAGCTTCAGAGCTGAACAACAAACAGAAACACTGGAGCACAAAACACTCCCGACTGGATTATTTCTGAAAGGTCCTGTAAAGGTGTGTGTGTGTGTGTGTGAGTGTGGGGGGGTGGTAAGAGTGGTGTCCCCTGGAGGACGAACCAACAGCCAATATTTATTTCCTTGATTTATGTGGCATAACGCTGGCAATTGCAGACAGACCTAATTCAATTCCCTCCACCAGGATGACTGTGTGTGTGTGTGTGTGTTTCCTGTGAAGGAATTTTTCCATTTATTTGTGTTTTTAGATATTCAACATATTTAATACAGTGACCTGTTGGTATGGAAGCTCAAAAGGGATAAACATGTCTCACTTTGCTTTATGCTGGATCTCTTGTGTTTATATTGCATCACTCGCGTTAGACGTTCCGGAGAGAACCCTCCGTGTTGACGTTTCACAGCTGAAAGAATAATATATCCTGGAAACTAAACGCTGTCGTGTCTGATTCATCATCCGGAGGAGTGTTCCCTGAACCTAGTGAGCCCTAGTGAACACTGCTCCATTCACATCCATTCACGTCCATTCCCGTACATTTGCGTCCATTCGCATACATTCGTATACATTCGTGTACATTCGTGTACATTCGTGTACATTCGTGTACATTCGCATCCTTGCATTGACTTGTATGTAATTGCGTTTGATGTGAACAAAGCATCCGTTCTTCTTCTCTGCTGATCTTCAGCTCACAGAGACGATGAAGTGAAGGTGAAATCAAACTACAGAGAGCTCTGTTGTGTTCAGACTTATACATTCATTCACATGAACTGCTTCCTCATCCCGACTGAATACAAACTACTGTGTGTCTTTAAACGTCTCCTGTAGAATAAAAGCTGCAGCAGCAGCCTGGAGGAAGACGAAGCACCGGCCTTCCTCTCTCCTTCATATCTGGATTTCGTGGCTCGGCTAAGAGAGATGAATGTGCTGCTGCTGTGGAGGATTTAGAGGAAGGGAAGCGGTAATGGATTCAGCCGAGTGAGACGCAGGATAGTGATCAGAGAAGAAGAACAGACAGAGTTTGTGTTTCAGTCTGACTGTGCTTCTGGTTTGAAAGGCCTCCGACCCCCCCGACACACAGTCCTACTCTTCATCTTTAATGTTCTACTGGAGCACTGGGAGCACTGGGAACACTGGGAGCACTGGGAACACTGGGAGCACTAGGAGCACTGGGAGCACTGGGAACACTGGGAGCACTAGGAACACTAGGAGCACTGGGAGCACTGGGAACACTGGGAGCACTGGGAACACTGGGAGCACTGGGAGCACTGGGAGCACTAGGAACACTCAGTGTGAAAGCTGCATTCTCTCTAGTGTCCACCAGGGGGCGACTCCTCTGGTTCTATAGAAGTCTATGAGAACACGACTCTACTTCTCTCTTGATTTATTACCTCAGTGATGAATTTATTCATTTATTATAAACAAACCTCAAGTGACAATCCTTCAGATTTCAGTCCTGCTGCATTTACTATTTACTTTTGAGTTTCAGAGATTATCAGTCTGGAATACTTGTGTGTGTATATATATCTATGTATATATACATATCTATACATAGATATTTACCCAGCAGCAGAGCCTCCTTCTCTGACGCCACGGCTCCTCTCATGATGACCTCACTCCTCCTCTCTCTGCTGAGGAACGACGATGGAACACAGTTCATCGCCTAGACAACCACACACACACACACACACACACACACACACACAC
>NW_022283806.1:0-5157 GCF_004355925.1 Anarrhichthys ocellatus
AGGGGTATCAGAGAGTATCAGAGGGTACAGGAGGGGTATCAGAGGGTGCAGGAGGGGTAACAGAGGGTGCAGGGGGGTATCTGAGGGTACAGGAGGGGTATCAGAGGGTACGGGAGGGGTATCAGAGGGTACAGGAGGGGTATCAGAGGGTGCAGGAGGGGTATCTGAGGGTGCAGGAGGGGTATCTGAGGGTACAGGAGTGGTATCAGAGGGTACAGGAGGGGTATCAGAGGGTACGGGAGGGATATCAGAGGGTACAGGAGGGGTATCAGAAAGTATCAGAGGGTACGGGAGGGGTATGAGAGGTTACGGGAGGGGTATCAGCGAGTATCAGAGGGTACAGGAGGGGTATCAGAGGGTACGGGAGGGGTATCAGAGAGTATCCGAGGGTACGGGAGGGGTATCTGAGAGTATCGGTCGGTATCAGAAGGCATCGGAGGGTACAGGAGGGGTATCAGAGGGTACAGGAGGGGTATCAGAGAGTATCAGAGGGTACAGGAGGAGTATCAGAGGGTACATGGGGGTATCTGGAGATCTGAGAGCATTAGATGGGTACGATGCAGTACAAGAGTGTTTCAGAGACAATAACAGGTCTCGGGGGTTTCAGAAGTACCTGATGAGGAGTACACCCCATCAGCCTGCTCTGTTAGAGGGTATAAGAGGGTACAGACGTGGCATCCAGCCTTACAGGATCTGAGACTAAGCTGAAGACGACTGGACGTTGAACTCCTAAATTCAATAGATACTAAAGCACCAAGCAGCAGCATTTAGCATTTATTTATACACCTGGTTCACCTGTTCAGACCCTGGTTCACCTGTTCAGACCCCGGTTCACCTGTTCAGACCTGGATCACCTGTTCAGACCCTGGACTTCCTGTGTGTGTGAGGCTCTGATCTCAGACCAGCTGACTGGTGAATCAGGTCCAGTGTTTGATGAGTAAGGGTTCTCTGCAATATTCTCTTACAGATGTTCCACATGTTCTCCAGACAAAAACACGAGGTTCCTCATTGAGCTCCAACACAACACTGCTTCAATTAATTCATATATTCTCTGATCAGGTAGAAAAAAACACTATACTTGTATACATTTACATGTGAAATACCTCCATAATATATTACGATACTGCAAGCGAGGCGGTATATTGATCTTAATTGTAGGAGAACCGTCACAGTATAAAGAACATCATTTTTTGAGAAGCAATACAGACTCAACAAAACATAATATGGTGATACTCGATACTTTTACTTTACATTTTGATTGATTTAGTTTCATTTTAGTATTTACAGGTTCGGGGGTTAAGATCTCTGAGGGTTCTTTACAGCCTGAAGATTAGTTTAAGTTTAAAAGACTTAAATATGAGAAAGCTACAAAAGATAATAAGCCAAAGAAAATGATGCGCTAGCTTTGTGGGAAAAAAAGCTTCAGACTGATTTCACTTGGACAGATGTGGAGCTGCAGGTTTTTGGGGTCTTCTGGTTTCTACGCTGGATTTATAAAGTGCGGGACCCCTTCAGGCTGATGGACTCATCCTGGAGGTGTGTTCATGGTTACGTGTTCCTTTATGTTCTTGTTTTAGAAACTGCAGGTGAGAAGAAAAAACAACAAAAAAAAGCAGAGAAGAAGGATGCTGATTGGATGCTGATTGTTAGCCTGTTAGCATGCTAGCTCCTACAGTTTTCCTGTCCCCTCTGTTTCTGGTCTAGGTCAAAGACACCTGTAACCACAACCCCAACGATGATGTCACGGTGTACCGGATTGCACCTGTTCGTCACTGCGGCCAGGTGACACCTTTGAAACCGCTGGAGGTCAAGAAGCCCGTGCAGGACCCCGGGTCACATAAACCAGGTCCAGACCTCTGTTTGATTGACAGCTTGGCGAGCTCAGACCGAGGACTCGCGGGCGGTTTTGGAGTGCAGAGCTCCGGCCCGGCTCAGGAAGGGGAAGGCGGTGCCGAGGCATCCGGAGGCCACGGTGAGACCCAGACTAGCCCAGGCGCAGCAGAGAGACCAGCCGTAGCCGTGGTCCACGTCAGCCGGCAGGCCGTAGATGAAGGGGGGGTTTCTGGAGAGGTCGTAGCTCACGCTGGCTGCGTACGTACACAGAGAGATGGTGCAGAAGATCCCTGAAGAAGAACAGGAAGCGACAAGAACTTTGAGTACTAAACATCCAGGAGGACGTGATTCAGAGACCAGAGGGGTCCATTCAGGAGGACCTGATTCAGAGACCAGAGGGGTCCACTCAGGAGGACCTGATTCAGAGACCAGAGGGGTCCACTCAGGAGGACCTGATTCAGAGACCAGAGGGGTCCATTCAGGAGGACCTGATTCAGAGACCAGAGGGGTCCATTCAGGACGACCTGATTCAGAGACCAGAGGTCTGTTAGACCGGTATGACGTTTATATTAATATTAGTGCTAGGCAACGATTAAAATGTTTAATCGCGATTAATCGCATTGCTATGTCAAAGTTCAATAATGAATTCAAAAGTAGTGTATTGCGCACTTTTATTTTAAAGTCCTGCTATATGAACAAAAGGTCAATAACATTTGATTTGTAAACACTTTAAACACATCAGGTTGTTGTTAGCAGCAGTGTTCTCTTCACACAGCAGCAGTTCTATCTCTTCACTATCTGTGCTCAGTGTGTGACTGTGTGTGAAACGTTCCACTGCTGTGCAACAGGAACAACATGTTCCACACGTTTCATCTCCATGTGTGTGTTGTGTCTTCATGACAGTCAGAGCATGTGATGCAGCTCTACTCTTCATCACTATGATGCTGTAACTCAGAGGTGATGATGGTGACCCAGCGATGTCCAGTAGTCTCCAGTGAGAGCAGCAGCTGCTGCATGTTGTAACGCCGTCGCTTTAGTCGTCCTCTCTTTTCATACAACTCGTGTGTTCTTCTGGTGACGGTGCGTCTTGAGGCTCATACGTGACGTCATTCATTGAGATCCTAAAGGTGCGTTCACACCAAACGCAACGTGAACGCACCTTGAGAACGTTCCTCAGACCGACATCTTCCACAATACTAACCTGCAGTTTGTCTCCACTTCTCTGTAGCATCTGTTAGCTTGTCTTGCTTTAGTTTATCTCTACTTCTCCCACACACTGCATCAACGTAGTCTGAAGACTTCCTCCACCGCTGCCAGTGAGCAACGCACTTTACAAATAATATTTTTTTTTAAAAAGCGTTAACGCGCGATAAAATAATTGTCGGTGTTAATAAATTAATGCGTTAACGCGATAATAACGCGTTAACCTGCCCAGCACTAATTAATATTCATATTCACTATATTATTAATCGGTATGATGTTGTCTCTCTGTCTCTCTCTCTCTCTCAGGTGTCTTACCTGCCATGAGGAACAGTAATCCAGAGACGTGCTGCGTCAGACTTTCCTCCCAGATGAACCCGACCGACACAACGATGGTCCCACAGAGCAGGACGGCCGCCGCCATGCCGAGAAAACCGGCTGTGATGCGCCGCAGGTCTACAGGAGGAAGGGACAGGGTTTTATAGAGACCAGGTCCAGGTGTTCCCAGTCTAGTAACAGTCAGGGTGTTATATAGACCAGGTCCAGGTGTTCCCAGTCTAGTAACAGTCAGGGTGTTATAGAGACCAGGTCCAGGTGTTCCCAGTCTAGTAACAGTCAGGGTGTTATAGAGACCAGGTCCAGCTGTTCCCAGTCTAGTAACAACATATTCTATAAGAAATCAACCACGTGCAGTCTTGATCCAACGTCACAATGTTCATCATTATACAGTTCAGTACACTGTGTATATATACTGTACACAGTGTACTGAATATATATACACAGTGTACTCACGCAGGAGATGCCACTCGTCCTGTTGGATGGTCCTGGTCAGGTTCAGAGGGATGTTCCTCAGTCTGATTGGTTGAGAGAAGTGATATTTCACAGCTGTGCAGCGATCTGCGATACCTGCAGGGAGAAGACAGGTGAGTACAGGTGAGTACCTGACAGGTGAGTACAGGTGAGTACCTGACAGGTGAGTACAGGTGAGTACCTGACAGGTAAGTACAGGTGAGTACCTGACAGGTGAGTACAGGTGAGTACCTGACAGGTGAGTACAGGTGAGTACCTGACAGGTGAGTACAGGTGAGTACTTTAGCTGCAGAAAACCACCTGACCCCCAGTAAGTACACCTGTGATGGAGCAACAACCTAAAACCAAACCTAAGCAACGCAAGTCATGTATAAAGGGTGATCTGGAAACTGAACCAAGACCTGGAAACATGGTTGGATCATCTTAGCTGATGAAAACAGTTTTGCGATGTCATAGTGATGTCATCAGCCTCGTTGTCTCTTGTACAAACTGCTGGTTTGGAATTTAAAATCCACCAGTAGGCTCTATTCAAAGGCAGTTCCCAGGTGCATGCTGGGAAATGTAAGATCCAGTGTTTCTGCATTAAAGGACATGTGAAGATTTAACAGTGGAGGAGACGGACCGTAATAATGAAATAACTCTCAGTAAACAAACACTGTGAAATACTTCAGTCACATGTTTAAACCCAGGAAGAGTAGATTACATTTAGTTTGTACCTGTCTCAGGTCAGTCTGAAACCAGTCTCATTTCAGTCTAAAACGAGTCTCAGGTCAATCTGAAACGAGTCTCAGGTCAATCTGAAACCAGTCTCATTTCAGTCTAAAACGAGTCTCAGGTCAATCTGAAACCAGTCTCAGGTCAGTCTAAAACCAGTCTCAGGTCAATCTGAAACCAGTCTTAGGTCAGTCTAAAACAAGGCCAGTCTAAAGCGAGTCTCAGGTCAGTCTGAAACCAGTCTCAGGTCAGTTTGAAACCAGTCTCAGGTCAGTTTGAAACCAGTCTCAGGTCAATCTGAAACCAGTCTCAGGTCAGTCTAAAACCCGTCTCAGGTCAGTCTAAAACCCGTCTCAGGTCAATCTAAAACCCGTCTCAGGTCAGTTTAAAACCCGTCTCAGGTCAATCTGAAACCAGTCTCAGGTCAGTCTCAGGTCAGTCTAAAACCAGTCTCAGGTCAGTCTAAAACCAGTCTCAGGTTGGTCTGAAACCAGTCTCAGGTTGGTCTGAAACCAGTCTCAGGTCGGTCTGAAACCAGTCTCAGGTCGGTGTGAAACCAGTCTCAGGTCGGTCTCAAACCAGTCTCAGGTCGGTCTCAAA
>NW_022283807.1:0-353 GCF_004355925.1 Anarrhichthys ocellatus
TTAGGGCGGGGCTACACAGTGATTGACAGGTCTCTACCAGAGACATACACACCGTCTCTCCCTCACTCCTCCTCAGTCCAGATATGGTCACTATTGTTTACTGGTTGCAAAAAAACAAGATGTCGACGGCCAAAACGCTGAACTCAAGGCTTCAAAACATCCACAAACCATTGAATGACGTCGCCATGAGCATGTCCAACGAATAACCGGTCTACAGGCTCACAGCAGCCGAGATTGGGAAGGAAGCTAATTCAATCAACCCAAATAAGCTTTCGTTCACCACAGCAACAAGCTGTTGCTTGTGTTTCTCACACACACACACACACACACACACACACACACACACACACACA
>NW_022283807.1:453-5157 GCF_004355925.1 Anarrhichthys ocellatus
ACACACACACACACACACACACACACACACACACACACAGTGTGACTGACTGAGTCCTTCTGAGAATGATAGGGATCATTGTTACTGAAGGGGAGGCCGTACCCGCTTGTCGATGTCTCCGTGCTGCAGCTGGACGAATCTGGCGCTGATGGCGGCGATGTAACTCTGCTGATTGGAGAAGGCCACTCGCCCCGCCCCCTTCGGGTACTTCAGCTCCGGATCGGTGTCGATGCCCGCGTAGCAGACTCCGCCGTAGAGACGGTCCATAATCATGGCCAGCTCAACTAGTCAGAGTAGGGAAACGCTGTCAGACTTGTGTTGCAGATGGGATTTGAAAAGCTCAGATCATCTATTGATATATATTGATGTCGGCACAAGCTGTCATGTTCAAAACATCTGGAGAGATTTATTTTTGTTCCGGATTTGGACCAACAGGACAGAGAACATTAATAAACCTGTAAGGTCAGACTTCAGCAGAGAAATGAGTGAGAAAGTAAAGTGTTTGTATTATGTTATTGCATCTAACAGCTCGCTATTTATTCTTTTCTTTTGTTGTAAAATCTACAACGGTGCATTCAGGTGAGAGGGGGGGGGAGATATCCCAAGAAAAAATAGGAGAGTTTCTGTGATTAAAGTTGTGAATCTATGATTTTTTTTTTTGTTAAGGAACGAAATCAATTCACTTTGCAAGGTTCGACAAACCCCATCATTCCACAGCTATTTTAACATAAAATATATTAATTATATTAGTATTTATTTAGGCTCACGAACTCACACACACAAAAGAAATTGAAAGAAAACGTTTAAAGTGTTCAGTTCTCACTGAAATATTACTTTAGGAGCAACGACATATAGACGCCGGCACAGTTTGTTTTCTCTTACAAATGTGTGACTTCATAATTTCAG
Organism: Anarrhichthys ocellatus; assembly: GCF_004355925.1. NCBI lineage: Eukaryota > Metazoa > Chordata > Actinopteri > Perciformes > Anarhichadidae > Anarrhichthys > Anarrhichthys ocellatus. Next base: position 1,360 of record NW_022283807.1, read on the forward strand.
AGAATATTCAGATTTTTTTCTCATAAATTGATGATTTTAATCTTCTGAGACTATGAGTTTTTTCTTGGAATACAACCGCACCCCCCCCCCCCCCCCCCCCGTCATTATTATTTTGTTTTTTATCTACAATGGCCCGAATACTGTATAATAAATAGCCTCTGGAAGAGCCAGGCTGTAAAATGGTTATCAAAGCACTGCAAAATGTGAATGCAATGATGTTTTTCAAAATAAAATACATGAATAAATACGTGTAATTACTTGCTCTCAGGGGCCGAGGGACGCCTCCCACAAAGATGGTCTTGCGGGGATCGAGGGGCTGAGATCCGTCCATCACAAAGTCACTGTCGCTCAGGTTCCACGGTCGAATTTGCACCTTGGGGACAAAGTCAAATTTACCTTTAAAACACTCTCTGTATTTAATTAAGAGAAACTAAACAAACGACAGCTGTGTGTGTGTTCAGTGTGAGCTGCTGCTGGACTCACAGGTTTGTCTTTGATGGTGGGACTGGAGACACACAGGTAGAGCTTCCCGTCCTCCTCCATGCAGGCTTCAATCAGAGCCTGCACCGAGCTCTCCTCCTGGAACAGCAGGAACGCGTAACCTAGGGAACACACACACACACACACACACACACACACACACACACACACACACATAAATAAAACATGTGACAAATGATCCCTTCTCACTGCATCCAAGCTCAACACTAAAGAGTAACGAAACCAAGTTATATGTGTATTTAGTAGTGCTAAGCATTTTATAAATACTTTATATTTCTTACCTCATATGTACAATAATGTATATCCAACTGCTCAATCTGATAATATTGTATTTACTTCTTTATTATACCTTTACTGTTTGATTATTAATTGTACTCGTTTTGTTTTCTTGTATTGTTTTACACTGATGTCTTCCCCGCTGTGGGAATAATAAAGGATTATCCTTTTTTATCTTAATTATACATTCATATACATAGTGACTGCCCTCTACTGGTTGAAACAGGCTACTGTAATTGAATTTTGCTATTTGCTGATCTGGACGCAGGAGACGTATATGGAGGCGATACACATAGCTAGCGCTAGTGCTGATGGTTCTCCTCCAATACTCAGTAGAACATGCGTTTCTAGTCACGGATCTCTGATCATGTTTCATTGTAAACAACCAATCAGTGTTTAAAGCAACAGGAGGAGAGCTAGTAACGTTAGCAGCACCGCTAACGGCTAACCAACAGGAGGAGAGCTAATAACGTTAGCACTGCCAACGGCTAACCAACAGGAGGAGAGCTAGTAACGTTAGCAGCACCGCTAACGGCTAACCCAACAGAGGTTCACTTCAGTTACACTATGATGCCTTCAGGCTCTGCTCAGTGAACATGAGTACTGGCTGAAGGTACATTATAACGTTATCATGATGTGTTCACATGTCATCTGTAAAATGTAGTTTTAGTGATGAACTTGAATGAATCCAGTAGTGTGAAGGAGATGTTTTCACATGAATATAAAATAGATATTAGAGATGAATTACGAGATGTTTAACTTCTAACACTAGATCTAAGAACATTATTTTACATCATTAACAATAATAATAAAGAGATTAGTTTTAGTCAATAAAAATACAATCTTATATTTCTTTATCATTTCAATTGTGTGTTTTTATGAAGAAAACAAAACATAAATTATTATAACAAAGTAAAAGGTTATCATTTAGTATTTGTATTATATTGTGGATCCTTGTAGACCAGCTGCTGTAATCAAACAACAAAGGGATCTGTGTCTGTTGATATGGATCATCAATGATCAATAATTAGTATCGGTGGCAAAGAAACCTGATCATGGATCTAAAGGTTATATTTGCTCCCTTGTTTCTTTGTGCTGATCCGATCTGAACCGTGACTTCTATGATCCGTTGCTCCACTAGTCAGCATCACATGTCGTTGCAACGACTGCTTTTAGTTGTATTTTTCCATCCATCCATTATCTGTAACCTCTTATTCTATTCTGGGCTGCGTGGGGGCCGGAGCCGAAGGCAGGGTTCACCCTGGACAGGGATCCAGACTCTGGCAGGACTGAGACAGACAACCATTCAGGCTCACATTCTCACCTACCCAACGGACCTCACATGTCTTGATGTTGTGGGGGATCGAACCCACTGACGCTGACACTACCAGTCACTCTTTAATAACGTTTAGTAGCCACGTGCTTAACACGGAGGCTCGCTGCTGTCGTCAGTACCTTTCGGTGGAAAGTAGGACTTGCTCTCTGCTTTGTGTGGCCAGTCCACCACCAGGTGACCAAAGCGGCGGAAGCTTGAGGTTATTTCGTCTGAGAGGAAGAGGAAAAACAGAAGAGGTGAAGAACGAGAGAGCTGGGTTTGTAGAATAAAAAGAGACAAAAGGCTAAGTCCTCCTCACCTTCGTCGATGTCGGGGGGCAGACCTCCCACGAACACCTTACGGGAGAAGCGCTCGATGCGATCCCCGTTTTGGTGGGGGTAACAGTTGGGGGAGCCGTGGACTCCCGGGACACCCTGGTTGCCGTGGCCTTCGTCGAGGAGATTGTCGTCGATGGGGAAGAGAGAGGAGCGGCCTGGTGGAGGGGAAAGAAAACGGCAGGTAAGGCTACTGCAAGAGATGTCACAAACACACACACATCTAAAGGTCACCGTTACCAAGGATAGAACAAAGGTTCTGCTTTTAATGCAGTTTTTACGCCGAGTGGTTGTGACTTTCTTTCGGTCTGGCGGATGAAGCAGTGTGTGGACAGACGGGCTGTGCGGACAGACGGGCTGTGTGCAGACAGACGGGCTGTGCGGACAGACGGGCTGTGTGCGGACAGACGGGCTCTGTGCGGACAGACGGGCTGTGCGGACAGACGGGCTCTGTGCGGACAGACGGGCTGTGCGGACAGACGGGCTGTACGGACAGACGGGCTGTGCGGACAGACGGGCTGTTAATAACAACGCCGAGCAGTGTGGAGGTTTTGTTGTATTTTGTGACAGCCAACAATAATTGTATCGGGCAGAAGTTTAACGATTGTATAAGAATGCTGTAAAAAACCAACAACAATGTCTTCCTGGATCTAAAAACAGAAAGATAATTGGAGGTGTGACTCCAGACTCGGTTTGGTTTCCATTCAAAGCAGAACACAAGAGAAACAAGCCACACGAGAAACAAGCCACACGAGAAACAAGCCACAGGAGAAACAAGCCACACGGAGGGACAATAAAGACGATTGTAGAAGGTTTACCTCGACGTCTCCCATAGCTCCTGGCTGCATGTAGAGAAGTACAGAGTACAAGATTCAGCTGTGCACACATTCTCAAACGATAGACGTGACCTCTACAGAGCTATCTCACGACTCTCTTCATCAAACCGCCGATCAATTCAGTCAAATGAGCCGTCACTTACACAGATCCGTGACCCGAACTGACTCAGCTTACATCCTCCTGAGACCCGGAGCAGGATTCGGGTTTTCCCGGTCAAAGAAATAATCAGTGAGAACTCATTGATCTTCTCCTGAAGACACTTGAGGCAAATACATTTCCAGTACAAAAATGTGAACATTTTATAAAACCAGGTTCAAAATTATTGTTTCATGTTGTTGACGTATTAAAGTCAAAGGTTTTAACAGAGAGAGTTTATGATATCTCTTTATATCACTCCATGAATCATAAAATACTGTCAACAGACATAAAAACATCTATTATCACCTTGTTTTATTAATAAATGTATAAATGAGTGTGTGAGTGGTGTGTGAACTAACCCCTCTGTGTGAACCTTCAGCACACAGAGAGGAATGA
>NW_022283808.1:0-5156 GCF_004355925.1 Anarrhichthys ocellatus
AGTTTATAAGTTTATTGAAGTTTATTGAAGTTTATTCTTGTTCAAAGAAAAAAAACAAGCTTTTCTCCTGCTACATAATACTTTAACTTGTGATATTTCACTGTAATATATAACTAAATGAGAACGTTCAGTTCAGAGTAAAGTACAAAAGAATTGTTTGAACCATTAACTGTTACATTATTCACCTTTAGCTGTTGAATCACAAACGATTCTCCCACATCATTATACTCCCTTACGTCAGGTCGCAACCCTTTTGATAGGAAGTGCCATCTTTAAATGTTTTTTAGCATTATGTTTAATTATGTCATCAGGCTAATATTGAAATCACCAACGGATCTGTAATTTTATTCCATCCGTATCGGCTACGTGCATAGGAAAATTAATAAAAAACATTCTTCCCTCATAACCAGGACATTGTAATCATAAAAGAGAGAACTACACACGAAGGCTGCAATCATAAACAGCCACATCTGAGTTGAAATCATTGACTCCGCCAACCTCCCATCAATCTTCAGCAATAAACTCTGCAAACTGTGAGAAGAAGGCAACGAGTGCTAGCCAATCAGTGGCAGAGTAGGGCGGGTCTTTGTGGTGTTTGTGGATGAGAGGGCACGTATCCAAAGAACTCTAGCACACTTATTGCGAGTGTACTATTGGTAAAGCTACCGCGGGCCACAGCACTTGTGTCTAAGGTTGTTTACCCCTGCCCTACCGCAATGCATTTCCACACAAGGGTTTACGCTATAAAAGATGTTGATGAAAATCTAACTCAAGATTGCACAATGCCTTTTTTTTCTCAGTGTCCTGATAAAGCCCAACAGACACTCAAAGAGGACACCTACCTTCATGTTCAGACGTTAGAACTTTGTGAGGCTACTTCTCTCCTCTGAGTAAATGAGCTCATTTACACTTTTCCCAAAATATTAGAAAATCAGAATACCTTTCTCTTCTGTAGATGGCTCACCCATTATCCCCAGTTTGAACCCAGGTGTACCCAGAGACAATGTACTTGTAGTCCAAAAGCTGTAAAGTGGTTAATGTGGGATGGGAGGGAGTGGAGATTTTGAACTATAAGTACGTGGTCATTTCAGTCAGGAACACACTCGTCATAGATTTTAACCATTTTTTTGCAACAAATGCAGATACAGTTAAACGTGGCTCTGATGGCTCCGCTCTTTGAATGCTCCCCAGATTAGCCAGCAGCTACCAAGCCAAAACGAGGAGCACCGAGCAACAACCCCCAAGGGTTTACAGGAATGAGTACATTTTTTAAATACATTTCAACCATTTGCCATGAAAGATGAACTCTGAACTAAGCTAGTTTATCCGTCTTTCCTTTACAAGCAGGAAAATGATTTCTCTCTTTATTTGAGAAAAGTTCATATTTGTGTTGTCAAATTTTACTATGACCCTCAAATTCTGTCTCTTGTGTTATCATATACTGAATGCAAGCAAAACTACAGAGCAAAATCACACTTTCTGATTGAACCAATCTATGAACTGTCTGAAACAATGGATATCCACGGCCCCAAATGGGCCCAAAAACAATTGCCGCGCACTACGCACGCAAACATGCCACTCCCCTTTCTTTGAATCCTAGAAACGCCCCTGGCTGGCTGTCATCTGGTTACAGCTGGGGGTGTATGACTTCCGTGTCCTCCATGAACTAATGTGATGCTTCGTTTCAGGAATGTCCAGCTGTTTTCTTCCCATTATAAATAAATCCAGCGTGACTTTTCTCCTCCACACTCCTGCCCCGCAGCTGAACTCCTCTCTTGGCTCCACTCTCGCTTGTATACCCTTATCTTAGCAGCAATAATGGCCACCGCTGGAAAGGTGAGCATAATCTAACACGTGGCCGCTCATACGTATGTGGTGTTTTTCTTCTTTTTCTTCTTATTTTTTTCGCAATATTTACATGATACGGTATGTGACATAGGCAATGTTCTGTGTATTTAAGCACTCACACCAAAGTGAAAGTGTCAGTCACGATATAGCAAAACATCAGAAATCAATGAAACTGTATCTCATTAGCGAATGATAATTTAGCACTATTTTCATGAAGAATATTTTGCATTTGAATGTGCTTCTGTATGTAGTGCAGTTCACATTTGTGAGGCTGATTCAGGGGGTTGGACTGTGCTTTCCTTGCAGTATTTCCCAGCATAGATAAGTCATATTATGTAATAGCCTTATGTAATAGCTTGAGGGTATCTTAACCTTAAAGGGCCCTTTCTTTTCGTCTCCAACTTTCCATCTCTGTCTCTCTGTCTCCGTGAAATGTCTCAAGTCCTGGCTTGGCACAGTTTGAAAGTATCCAGTCAGATAAAACATTCGAGTAAGAAGACCAAGTTTTCATTATATGTCCACAGCAGATTAAAGAAAATACTTGTGAATTCAAGACAAACCGCTTGATTCATCAAATCTGACACAACTGAATTACTCTGCGGTTTAAAGGTGCTAATCAAAGATTGTGTTTGTCAAATAACTCTTGTGTGGACTTTAAACTGTTCCTTTTTATGTTTGCTTTTGCCAAGAGCAGCTATATATAGAGATATGGAAACCGCTTACCATCAACATGAACAAGTAATAAAATAATAAAAAAAATGTAGTGAAGCGAGGACGTGAAACCCATTTGTTTTCCTCAATGTGACAGACAGTCAATGTGAAAAGCTGACACCATGCTTTACCATATACCTTTCATCAAAGGATTGTGGCACTGTTGATCCTTAGTTTGAAACCGTTCCTAATATGGTTTAACAGTCCCCAGTAATATTTGTCATATCTCATGCTGGGTAATTTCATGTGGTGTCTCTGCCCTGTAGGTGATCAAGTGCAAGGCTGCAGTGGCGTGGGAGCCCAACAAGCCTTTGGTGATTGAGGAGATCGAGGTAGCCCCGCCCCAGGCCAACGAGGTCCGCATCAAGGTGAGAGACGTCCACTATCAGAACACACACACACATGTACACACATGGTTCATGTTAAGGCTGCAATATGCTAAGTATTGCTATATATTGCGATATATTGCAATGTATTACCTTTCTTCAACTGCAAACTATGCAATTTGTCAACATCTGTTGTATCTAATAACATGACGTTATCCCTCCGTTCATCTCACTTAAATCAGCAGCAAAATGGGTTTAGTCAATCAAGCAGACGGACTAACCAACACTGCCACCTCATCACCGTTGGTATCTAGGCCTCTGAGAGTCCCAGGTCTCTGAGCTTGATGATGAGCTCGGAGAGCGTAATGCTATTGAATGCTGAACAAGTCAATGAACAGCATTCTCTCATGTGTTTCTCCCCCAGCTGGGAGGTGGCAGGGTGGAGGGGCCTCTCCAATTTCTATTACCTACGTGCATACCTGGATTTCCTGTATTCTTCCAAATTACCCAGTTGTTGGGCTTCAGATTTGGAAATGTTTGTAAAGTAACCTTTGCTTCAGCATCATTGATGCTTTTGCCGATATAGCCAATAACCGATGCTGTTGAATGCTTGGTTGAATCGAGAGAGACTCAACGAAACAATGGCCGAGTCCGGGATCATGAAACCCGTAACGTTACAGTTCTTAGGGTCACATTGAAAAGCTTTCCTGCTCCTAGGTTATCCAGTGACTTTGCATGTTCCTCAGCCTAACCAGGATCCGGCCCGTGACCCTTTTCTCTGACATTTCTGGGTTGGGCAACAAGTAATCCAAGCCATTGATTAATCAGCGTGCATGATTGGAAAAAGAGAAATTTAATAACAAAATAATATCACAGTTAAAGATGAAAAGTCTGAAGTTGAGGATACGGCGCCCGTCCTCTGCGTCATGTTTCCCACATATCCACGGTGTGTGACGGCACTTCTTTATGTCACTCTTCCCTGTTACTGCCAATGTGTGACAATGTGCTGGAGAGGTGTTTTGTTCTATAAAAAGTTATAGATTTGATATTCCAAATACAGCAATATAATGTTAAAGTTTTGCTCGTGCTGCTGAACCCACAGAGTAAACACTCTCTCATTACTCGTCTTTGTCTTTTCAATGTTTGCTTACTGTCTTCGGTGCAGATTGTGGCGACTGCGGTGTGCCACACGGACCTGTACCACCTTTTCGAGAGCACGCATGAAGAAGGCTTCCCAGTAGTCCTCGGCCACGAGGCAGCCGGCATTGTAGAGAGCGTCGGGCCTGGAGTCACTGAATATCAGCCAGGTCAGTTTGGAATGATGCAATCTTTTGGAATAAAAGCTTATTTGCTTTCTTTCCAAGAGTGAGACAGATTGATATGTCTCATGTCTGTGTGTTGAGTACGGCATTTAGACAAGTCTAGCTGAGCTTAGCTGATCTTAGCTTAGCTTAGCGTGACTGGAAACAGCTAGTCAGTCTCTTTCCAAAATTCAGATATATCGTGATCAATACGGTTGGCCCACATGACCAAAACCCATAAAGCTCACTATTAGCAAGTTGCATCTTGATAATTTAGTCATTAACAAAAGTGTAAAAATTACTAATTGGGATGTTAGTTAAATTGTATGAGGGATGTCAAATGAGGCCTAACTGTGCCATTCAGCCAATATTTTTTAACACCATTCTAAAAGTTGGCCGAAATTAATTTGAAGTGGCAACATGGCAATATTGTTTCTGTCTTTCAGGAGACAAGGTCATCCCTCTGTTTATCTCCCAGTGTAGAGAATGTCACTTCTGTAAGAGTCCGAAGACCAACCAGTGTGAGAAAGCATGGTGAGCTCAATAAGCACTCATCTCCTCCCTTCCACTCCGTCTCTCTTCAGTCTTAACTTTTCATTTCATTCCTCTTGGGTGTGTTCATGCGGTTACAGACAAGACATTATATTCAACACGTACAGTATCTATCAGTGTATAGCAACTTTAGATGTTGTCTGACGATACCACGGGACAGATAGTTGAGATCTTTGCTCCTATTTTGTTCTTCATTCCAAGCATAAAAGATTATCTATTTTACTCTTACAACTATTTGCTGCAACCTAAAAGAAGAGAACAAAAATAATGCTGCAGTTGCATATTTATTTCAACAAATTCTCTATTCAGGGTTGGTCTTCACAACATGTTGTCAGCCCCAGACTCCAGGTTAACCTGTAAGGGGAAGAAACTGCTGCAGTTTACAGGAACCAGTACCTTCTCCGAGTACACTGTGGTC
>NW_022283809.1:0-5171 GCF_004355925.1 Anarrhichthys ocellatus
CTGCCTCTTCACAGACTTCTACCGACTGTGGTGGTGCTTCGGTACCAGATACAGTGAGGTTCTGCGCCACCACAGAAGCCTGCTGGTTGTAAGACTGGCCCTGATGCTCCTTATCGACATTATTGTTATCAGACGAAGACGAAGAAACACCGCTACACCAGCGGGACTCGCCGCTAGAGCGCCTGTGGCCGGCGCCACGGCAGCGCCTGCGGCTTCATCCGCGAGAGCAGCCGCGGTCTCAGCAGCGACCTCGCAAGCCGCGAGAACAGCCGCGTCCGCAGCAAGGGCTTCCACGCTTCTCTGCTGCTTGTGCGGACACGCGAAGCGTCTGTGTCCTACATCTCCACACTCAAAGCATTTGATCTGTCCCGAGCTAGCGGAGATACCTGCACAAAGCTGTTTCTGATGAACACGCCGCTCTCTATCAGCTTGTGGACATAAGCCTCGCTCGCCACGAACACAACCACAGCTTTATTCATGCGAGATGCAAAGGAGAGTTTGTCATGTCCCACCTGCTCTCCACAGCCAGCAGCACCTCCTCTACTGACACGCTGCTATCCGGTGGAACTACCCGGACTCCCTGCCGGATTGACGGGCGTGGCGTCTCATAGGACGCCATCCTCCCGAACAACGCCAAACACCACTAATCACACGTTCTACCGATAAATACACTGCTTAGTATCTTACCTGCTCATGCGCAGAGACAGAAGAACAGAGGAACAAATCCCAAAGCAGTGAAAGTACAATCAAACCTCTGCGACACTCACATCCACCACTCACAGGTTCACCACTCACACTCACAGGTTCACCACTCACAGGTTCACTACTCGCACTCACACGTTCACCACTCACAGGTTCACCACTCACACTCACAGGTTCACCACTCACAGGTTCACCACTCACACTCACACGTTCACCACTCACACATCCACCACTCACACTCACAGGTTCACCACTCACAGGTTCACCACTCACACTCACACGTTCACCACTCACAGGTTCACACTCACACTCACACGTTCACCACTCACACATCCACCACTCACACGTTCACCACTCACAGGTTCACCACTCACAGGTTCACTACTCACACTCACACGTTCAACACTCACACATCCACCACTCACACTCACATGTTCACCACTCACAGGTTCACCACTCACACGTTCACCACTCACAGGTTCACTACTCACACTCACACGTTCACCACTCACACATCCACCACTCACACTCACACGTTCACCACTCACAGGTTCACCACTCACACTTACACGTTCACCACTCACACGTCCACCACTCACAGGTTCACCACTCACACGTCCACCACTCACACTCACACGTTCACCACTCACAGGTTCACTACTCACACGTTCATCAGTCACAGTCACACTCAGTCACGCTCACACGTTCACCACTCGCAGTCACAGTCACACTCAGTCACGCTCACACGTTCACCACTCACAGGTTCACCACTCACACGTTCACCAGTCACAGTCACACTTAGTCACGCTCACACGTTCACCACTCACAGTCACACTCAGTCACGCTCACACATTCACCACTCACAGGTTCACCACTCACACTCGCACTCACGCTCGCAGTCACGCTCGCAGTCACACTCACAGTCACACTCGCACTCAGTCACACTCACAGTCACACTCAGTCACACTCACAGTCACACTCAGTCACACTCAGTCACACTCAGTCACACTCACAGTCACACTCAGTCACACTCACAGTCACACTCACAGTCACACTCGCAGTCACACTCACAGTCACACTCACAGTCACACTCAGTCACACTCACAGTCACACTCACAGTCACACTCGCACTCGCAGTCACACTCGCAGTCACACTCGCACTCGCAGTCACACTCGCAGTCAGTCACACTCTCGCACACAGTCACACTCGCACTCGCAGTCAGTCACACTCGCACTCGCAGTCACACTCGCACTCAGTCACACTCTCGCACACAGTCACACTCGCACTCGCAGTCAGTCACACTCGCACTCGCAGTCACACTCGCACTCAGTCTCACTTCCCCTGTCGCAGTCACACTCACACTCAGTCACACTCACACTCGCAGTTGCACTCGCAGTCACACTCGCACTCAGTCACACTCTCACTCGCAGTCGCACTCGCACTCGCAGTTGCAGTCGCACTCGCAGTTGCAGTCACACTCGCAGTCGCACTCGCAGTCACACTCGCACTCGCACTCACAGTCGCACTCACAGTCGCACTCACACGCAACCGGAAACAGAGAGGGAAGAGGAGGATGTAAACATGTAAATAGTTTAATAATTATATAACGCGTAGAGCCTATATTTTTTTCCCAACATTATGAACACTTGAGGACACTTGGAGAAATGTTGGGTACATAGATTCCATTGTTTTCTAATTTTGGTTTAAAAAGTCCTTCAACTTGCGTTTTTCTCTTTTGAGTTTATCTGTGACATGTTCGAGTTCTCTTCTTCTCGTCATGATTGTTCTGTTTCCATAGAACTTTATATTGAAGTGAAAATCAAGTCCACCGAGAATAAAATGTGACGGGAGCAAAACCAAAGAAAACGCCCCAAAACTGCTTTAGAGTTCAGAGGGTTAAGGGATGAAATCAGTGAGCACATCCTGCTGACTGTGTTTTCACCACTGACGTCAAAATGATCATCCCTTCATAATCATCTCTAATCCTTCTGTGTGTCTGTCTGTCTGTCTGTCTGTGTCCAGGACTCAGAGTTCAGTGTGACTAAAAGCCCTCCGGTGGACGAGTCGTCCTGCAGACTCTCCTCTGGGTCTCTCTCTGCGGTGGAGAGCAGCACCAAGAGTCTGGCTGGCGTCCTGGCTGCTCTGCCGGCGCCCCCTGGTGGCCTCAAGAGGAAACACAGCGGGGACGGAGGCACGGCCGTCTTCAACCCTCCCTCCAAACTGCCCCGACCTGGTAGGACAATCCGAGTTCATTCTGAGAGAATTACTTCATATGAAAAATGAAATATTATTTTGTCCCTACTTGCCATAAATTCTAAATAATTGATTTAGTTAAAAATAAGAAAGAAATTGCATTTAACAGAAAGCAAAAGCAAGCAAATGAATAATTACAGATTAAGTAGAAGTTTTGTTTCTAATTTATTGGAAAGTAAACGATAACGTTTAAATTATTACATGATCAAGTTAATGTTCAGGACTTTGTTCACAAATACTAAGTAATACTACTATCATTTGTGCGTTTACAATGATTAATGTGTGCAACAGATGTTTGTAGAATGGCATGATGGGATGTTCACAGTGTGATTGTTCTGATTAAACTCTATGATGATGTGTTGATGATGCAGACGAGAGCAGCGTTCAGTCGCTGTTTGTTGGACGCTCGTTCCCTGTGGAGCTGTTGGACAGCGGAGACATGGAGTGTTCACTCTGCATGAGGTGACCACTCGCACAACAAAGTTCTCTAATATCGTTTCCACTCAAAATATTTGTTTCAAGCAGCCGACAGTTTGCATTGAAAATAGGAATATTGAATATAAAATGTAGTTTATCAGACTCACATTTAATTGAACTTATCATAGTTTCATTAAGTTAACGTAATAACTGTGAGAAACACAGTTGTAGTACACACACAAGAACTGCACTTTCTCAAGACACTGATACACGATAATAATACATGATGCTGCAGGATGTCATTCACTAAATGGAGCCGCAGCGTTTTCAGGTTTCTCGGAGTGCTTTGTGTCATTTGTTCCGTCTGTTCTCCAGATTGTTCTACGAGCCGGTGGCCACTCCCTGCGGACACACCTTCTGCCTGAAGTGTCTGGAGCGCTGCCTTGACCACAACTCCAACTGTCCTCTGTGCAAAGAGAACCTGTCTGAGGTACAGGAACACCTCGTTCTACCACTTCATAACAAAGCTCATAACATTGTTAGTGTTGGAGTAGAATCAATGCATCGTTTGTCCAATTAATATGTTCAGAGACGTCACTTTTTATCATTCATTGATTTCTAAAGTCAGTAAAACTAAAGTTTCTGGTTCTACTTCATTTAATGTGAGATTTGTTCTCAGTTTTATATATTTGGAAATGTAATCATTGGACTGTTGGTCCGACAAAACAAACGTTTTAAAGATCACAATTGTTCTCTGTTTTCAGACCATGATAATGACGCTCTCGTATGTAACTGTAACTTATGGGGTGTGTGTGTGTGTGTGTGTGTGTGTGTGTTGTCATTACAGTATCTGGCCACTAGGGGCTACAGCAAGACCCTGCTGATGGAGGAAGTGCTGCAGCGTTATCTAGGAGACGAGCTGGCGGAGAGGAAGAAGATCCACGAAGAGGAGATGAAGGAGCTGTCCAAGTTAATTTCACACACACACACACACACTCTGAAAAATCTGAATACACAAGGTATCATTTAAATCCCTCGTGTAACACTACACCGCTCTAAAATTAAACATCACAGCACAGAAGCTCTATTTTCTGATTTCTAAACTTTCCACCAACGCGTCTCAACAGCCTCCTCACTGTGTCTCTCGCAGCTTGAACCAGGAAGTTCCCATCTTCGTGTGCACCATGGCGTTCCCCACCATCACCTGCCCGCTGCACGTGTTTGAGCCCCGCTACCGCCTCATGATCCGCCGCTCCATGGAGACGGGCACCAAGCAGTTCGGCATGTGCATAGCCGACGAGCTCAAAGGCTTCGCCGACTACGGCTGCATGCTGGAGGTGTGTGTGTGTGTGTGTGTGTGTGTGTGTGTTACGGGATGAATCTGCTCTGCTGTGTGAAGTCAGATCACTTCTGAGATTCTACCAGCGTGAAGACGAAATCAAACTGTTGTTTCAGGTGCGAGACGTGAAGTTCTTTCCCGACGGTCGCTCGGTGGTCGACACTATCGGCGTGTCGCGGTTCAAGGTCCTCAGCCACGGACAGAGAGATGGCTACAACACCGCCAAGATCGAGTACCTGGAGGATAAGAAGGTGTGTTTGTTACTTTAAATCTGCTGCTGTCAATTAAAATGTTGCACAAAGTAGAAAACCTCAGGTGTCAGCCCTGAAGCCATCTCTGTGACAGCTGAGGAAAACTTAATGAATACGTTTTCACTCCGGCGGCATCCTCTGGTTCTTAAAAGTGAAGCCGATGCTTCATGTGTTAAAGCTGCATCCTCTCTAGTGTCCACCAGGGGGC
>NW_022283811.1:0-5148 GCF_004355925.1 Anarrhichthys ocellatus
TATATATATTTATATATATATATATATATATAAGTAAAAATATGTGAATAATTCAGACCACAATGCATTTATATTTGGTGTAGATATCACTGGTCCTTTTCTTGAGCTCTACAGGACCGATGTGATTCATCATGAGCTGCTACTCGGGTTAATTGTTCCATGTGTTTGTATAAACTTTACATTTCTCATTTATAAACTTCTATAAAAGATGGAGTCTGTAGCGGAGTCACTCGGTGAGGAGCAGGAAGTCAGGAATGGAGAGACTTTAAAGGAGGAAGAGGAGGATGACAAAGAGGAACCTCAACATGTTTCAGCTCCTGAAGAGCTTCTGTGAGTCTTCTTATAAATAAACACACTGAAGGAGGCCAGGAGGCACTCCAGGGCTCAAATTCTAAATAGTCTTTTTAAATTGCAAGGTCTTCAGTTTTCTGAAGACGTTGCAGACTTTCCCGCTCTGGGGAAGAAGCTGTTCCTCAGCCTGTTGGTCCGGGTTGTGATGGTCCTGTATCTCCTTCCTGATGGCAGTGGAACAAACGGAGAGTGACCCGGGTGTGTGATGTCTGTGCCTTCTTCTGGAGGCGGCCAGCATACACAGTGTCCAGGTCAGGCAGGGTAACTCCCACAATCCTCTGTGCTGTTCTAACCACCCGGGCCAGGTCCCTCCGGTTCTCTGCTGTGCAGCTGGCGTACCACACAGTAAAGCACTGACACAGGATGCTTTCAATCACGCTTCTGTAGAAGTTAACCAGAAGTGCAGGGGGCAGGCCAGCTTGTTTTAGCTTCCTCAGGAAGAAGAGCCTCTGCTGGGCTTTCTTCACCAGGTGGGATGTGTTCAGGGACCAAGTGAGGTCTTTAGTGATGTGGAGCCCCAGGAATGTGATGCTGTCCACCCTCTCCACCTCCTCCCCACTTATGTAGAGTTGAGAGGGTGTGGTCTTCCTGGATCTCCTGAAGTCCACTATGACTTCTTTGGTCTTGGTGTTCAGGACCAGGTCGTTGTCCAAGCACCACTCAGCCAGATGTTGGACCTCCTGTCTGTAGTGCGTCTCGTCGTTGTTGGAGATGAGTCCCACCACAGTGGTGTCGTCAGCAAACTTCATTATTGTGTTGGAGGAATAGGAGGGGGAGCAGTCCTGGGTGAAGAGGGTGAAGAGGGCCGGGCTGAGCACACAGCCCTGCGGTGCACCAGTGTTCAGGATGGTGGTTGTCGATGTCAGGTTCCCTATCCTGACATTCTGTGGTCTGTTTGTTCATGGATTCTGGACTTTCTCTCAGAGTGATGTAGAGAGTCCAAGGTGTTTGAGTTTATGCACCAGTTTATGTGGGAGGATGGTGTTGAAGGCAGAGCTGAAGTCAACCAAGAGCATCCTGACGTATGTGTTAGGGTGCTCCAGGTGAGACAGGGCCGTAACCGTCCGTCCGTCTGTCCGTCCGTCCGTCCGTCCATCCATCCATCCATCTACTCTAATGTCTGCACCTGTCGTCCTCTCTACAGCCTGAAGTTGAACTCTACAGACCGGTTGTATCCTGAGTCCTACAGGATCAACTCCCCCGATGAGAGTCGACTGTTGGACATCGCCGACAACTTACAGCGTCAGTATTCACATTTGCATCCCAACCGCAAACCTCTGCTGCTCTGCCCGACCAACGAATGTGGTGTTAAGGTAACGCCAACAATCCAACTCTACTGCAAGAGAAATGTACAGAAGCTGAGAAACAAGTTAGAAAAACTGTTCTTTTGATCCATTTTTCTAAGTCTGATCTTAATTATTTTATCTCTCATGTTTATGATTTAAGAACACGGGAAAAAAAGTTCTGCCTGGATTCATTTTCTAAGTTACTTTGTTCGATGAAAACAGGGGAATTTATTAAAATTCTATGTTTTGTTTAGGAACCTTTTTTTCTGTCAGGATAAAGTATTTGTTGTTGTAATACACACGTTTGGCCACAAGAGGGTGAAGTGCACCACTTCCTGATGTTTTAAACAGAAGTCAAAGCTTCATGTTTTATTTCATCCATCCTCTCTAAACATTAGGTACATGCATTGTGTGGTAGCAAGTTATCTACATAACAACTGTAGACCTGTGGCTAAAAAAAAATGATTACAACAACAACACAATAACCCTGACCAAATATTAAAGAAATGTCACCAGTCACAGATGAAATAATGATCCTGGCCAAACCTTTCTTCACCTGTTCTTCAGTCCTTCACACAGGAGAGAATATACAACTAAGATATCTTTTACAAAGTGAATCAACAGCATCTATTTTCCTCACTTCCTCTCAAGGCTTCCGTCTTTAAAACAGTCCACGTGCACTTTGTCTAACTTACCGTGTGTGTGTTTCTAATACTCAGAAGTTTGTGTCCACGACTCTTCGGCCCACGACCACAGAACACCCCGAACTCTTCAGCTGGCCGGGCTGTGCCTCCTTTGTGGCTGACTTCCTGTCTCTGGAGCCGTTGGAGCCGCCGGTGAACCTGGTGAGAAACATTAAACACTAATACAGACATAGAAAACAAATCCACTCAGTTCATTAACGTCCTCCTAGGTTTGTTTGTTTGGCCGTCTGCTCAGTGGCTTCATCACATTACGCTGGAGTACTCGTATAGTGTTGGTGTTAACGTCATTATTACAACGAAGAAACTTTACAAACGCTCTTACACACATGCAGCCAACACGCCCTGAAGTATAAGCAACCAGATATGGTAATTAAATGCCATTGTACTGGATATAGTGATATACTGACGCCAAAGTATCACAATACATACATCAAATCAGTCAATTGACAGAAAAATGTAAAAAACTCTTTAGAAGAAAATATGTTTTGTATAGTGGAGACCTGGAACACACACACACACACACACTCTTATACACAAAGTCAAGGTGTGTGTGTGTGTGTGTGTGTGTGTGTGTGTGTGTGTGTGTGTGTGTTGCTGTCCCAGCCCAGCTTCCTGTTGTCCTCCAGCTTGGTGCTGCAGAGTCAGAGAGCCACGTGTCTCGACTTCTCCACGCTGCTCTGCAGCCTGCTGCTCGGCGCCAACTACGACGCCTACTGCGTCAGCGGCTACGCCGTCAGAGAGATGTGTCTGCTGGACCAAAGCCGGCTGCACTGCCCCCTGCTGGACACCCAGGTCAAGGTAGGTGTGTGCATTACGTCATGGTCACCGTACACGTAATACATGTATACAGTGTTCGGGTTTGTGCTTTGTGTGTTTGTACGTGCAGAGTGAGATCCACGAGCAGGAGCCTCACGAGAATAAATACTCAGTGAAACCTCCGAAGGAGCTGAAGAGTCAATTTTTGATGCAGCAAGAGGAGAAGAAGCAGGACGAGGAGGCCGCGTTGCTCCAGAAGCAAAAACTACAGGAGGTAACATGATCTATATATCCTGATATAATATATATAAAATATATATATAATATACTGTATATATATAATTTATTATAATAATACAAAATAATACAATCATAATTTTAATTTAATATATATTTTATATATTAAAAACATATAATTCAAATTGCTTAAGTACTATTGTCCCTCTGTTCCCATCCAGAGACACAAAGACGAAGTGAACGTTCACCGTTAATCATCACAACTTAAACACAGCTGAAGGTTTGAAATGAAACTCGTCCTTCCTTCACCAACAGGAGAGCGAGCAGCGACCCGCTGACCCCCTGCATGGTCTGCGGGTGCACTGTTGGGTTCTGGTGCTGTCGGGGAGCCGGAGCATCCAGGAGAACTTCTTCATCGACCCGCTGACCGGGAACCGCTACGCCACCAACGACGACCACTTCCTGGGAGTCGAGAGCACCTGGAACAACTTCAACTACTACGTCAACATGCAGGACTGCAGGAACGGCTGCGCTGTGAGTCCACGACCGTATAGTATAATGCATAAATACATATACATGTGCGTGTATATATATATATATATATATATATATATATATGTACCACTATACATATATATACATTCATACTATATATGTGTGTGTGTGTGTGTGTGTGTGTGTGTGTGTGTGTGTGTAGGATATGGTCTACGACCTGGAGGATCTGAAGACGTGGGAGCCGGTCCTGTACGGAGGAACCAGCAAGAAACAGCTGATGCTTGATGTCTTGAAGAAAAAAAAGACAATGAGCAAAGTCATCAACGATCAGGAGGAGGTGTGTGTGTGTGTGTGTGTGTGTGTGTGTGTGTGTGTGTGTGTGTGTTTATAGCCTTATGTAACAGTGCTGTTAGTGAATATTTAGACTTAAGATGAGACACTAAAGACAGAGTTCTTCATTCTCTGGTCAATTCAGAGATGTTGTTCTATTTTTCTTCCATAACTCGTCTTCTTTCAGACTCGAGGAAAGAAAACATTTATTTTACTTCTTTGTCTGTTTGTAGATTTCTCCTAAATTCGCCGAAAGTTACCATTAGATAATGCCTCATTTGCATATTTAAACATAACATTTGAGAAATTGTTGTATAAAAAAGAATCCTCCTAATGTCAGTAATGAACTGGTGAAGTTTCATGTTGATATCTATGAGTTATTTTTGAGTGAAAACATGATTTCACCGTTATAAACCCAACTGTTGTTGTTTGTTTTGAAGGAGGAGAAGCTCCGTGTTTTTGAGATGCCACGATCCTGGGTCAGTTACATCAACATCTCAAAGGAAGGTACAGCAACCTGATCACTGAACATCTGCAGCTCGTGTTTACATGTCGCTACATCTGGAAAGATGGAGAACATTAAAGCATCGAGACAGAAAACTTAAACACCAGAATGAGTATTATTCATATAAAAAGTTGCTTAAATAAAAAGATCCTAACGCTTGTTTTACACTAATGCCTTCTTTAACAAACCAAACACACGTCCTCTCTTTCCCTTCTTCAGCCCTGGAGAGCCGCTGGCCGGGCCGACAGAACGAGACCCACTACAGGAGAGCAAAGCTGCAGCAGTTTGCTCCGTACCTGAAGTCAGACGGCCTGGTTCAGAGACTGACCGCATACCAAGACCTGGACTGTGAGTGTGTAGCCAAGAGACAGACACTTAAGGACAAAAATGTCCTGTTGAAACCAGGAGACAACCTCCGGTTCTTTAAAGTGAAGCCCAAGCTTCATGTGTTAAAGCTGCATTCTCTCTAGTGTCCACCAGGGGG
>NW_022283812.1:0-5147 GCF_004355925.1 Anarrhichthys ocellatus
TCTCTCTGTCTCTCTCTCTCTTACTTATTCTCTCCTGTATGTGGATTTCTTTGGTGGCGAGTTAGCAGGATAACAGAAGACACAGTGAAGTAATATATGTGTGTGTGTGTGTGTGTGTGTGTGTGTGTGTGTGTTTTGCAGACTTAGCCGAGGTAGCGCTGAGCTAGCCATGACGGGGGGAGGAAGGGGAGGCGGGGGGGGAGTGATCGGCGGCCCACAGGTACGAGGATCCATTATCTAATGGCCGCGCCGTTTAATCACGCGTCTCACTGACATGTTTATAAGGCTGAACTTTGCGGCACGATTAGAGATGGAGACGATAGAGGGGCCCCAGCCTCGGGGCCCCCGGGGCAGGCCTGGCCCTTTACCTCCTCTCCCACACCTATTATATGCTAATTACAGCCGTTCCCTAAACCACGCTTACAAGGAGTTAATTTAGTGGGCCATTACGCCGGTCCATATTTCAGGGTGCTGTGTGTCGGGCCCTCGTGGGGCTCTGGGAGAGATGTGGAAAGTGAGGATGAGAAGCCGGAGGAAATGGGTGAAGGGTGCTTTATGTCTCGCAAGGGAGAAGGGAACAGAGGAGGAGGAGGGAGAGGGAGAGGGAGGGAGGGAGAGAGAGGCTGCTGGCTGTACTATTTGTCTGACTGCAATGAAAGCGCTTGCTCAGGTACTTTGGGTCAAACACTCAGAGATGGATGGTGGACTAACGGACCGGAGTTGATCCGGGATCCGTACGGGTCCAGTGGTTCCGTTGGACTGTTTTTCGTTGCCCATCATTTTGTCGGACAGTGCTGCAAAAATTCCGTCATAATCTATAATTAGCCATCATTTCAATTTTTTTTATATTATAATAAGATGAAGGCTAAAGGCGTATTTAAAGGTGGAGTCTATGATTCTAATACAATCCAATGTGAAATATACTGACTGAAGACTAAGATCAGCGCTCGTGGCTGTAGGCCTACATAAAAATCAGTTTTTTTTAAATTTTTAAATGAAAGCTTCTATTTCTTTGAATTTTGGACTGAGGACTGAGACAGCATGTATGTCTTTGTGCTTTTTTTAATAAGTCAAAATGAAAGACAGCCTTCAGATGTTAATGTCATTGTTTTACTGCCAATATTCATTGAAATATGGGAGATCTGCATTAATGCCTTTTAGTCGCTGATCTCCGATAACGTTACGTTGTGAACAACAAATCCGTGTTTGAATCAGCAGCAGGAGAGCTAGTAGCGTTAGCAGCACCGGAGCTAACAGCTAACGTACGGAGGTTCACTTCAGTTACATTATGATGCCTTCAGGCTCTTATAACGTTATCATGTAATGTTCACATTTTGGGTGATAAACTACAGTTGTTTGAAGGAGATGTTTTCACAGCAATATAAAACGGATATTAGAGATGGAACTATGACTTGTTTTACTTCCTAATAATCAGAATGCAATATTTACAATAATCATTTGAATTGTGTACTTCTATGTAAATTACAGTAAAGATGACTGTAACAAAGTAAAAGGACAACATTTAGAATATCTGATGAGCTGGAGCGGACACGGCTGGGGCGTATCTGCAGATTTCCGATATCTCTTCTGTACACTATTTACTGTTAATGAACGTACGGGATCATTATTCAATACATTTATCACGCTATCGCTTTACGTGTCAAATTTAATGGACCCAAGCAAATCGTGATGAAATGTTTGGTTTAATCTGTGACTGTTTGTCTGAGAAATCGCTCAACAGTGAAACACAGTTCAGTCCATTCAGATACAATAGCTTTATTTAATTCCAGTCAGAAGCACATCCCACTCTTTTTATTAATGTATTCTGAATACTTTCAGGTACTTTCAGACTACTTTGCGACATCGATTTGAGGATGTGCTGCTAGCTGATTCTCTGAGAGGTAAAAACAGGCTCATGGGGGGGGGATGTGAAGTGTAAGGGAGCTGGGGAGGTATGGAGCAACGGGGACATGGAATCAAAAGGCGAAAGTGGCAGTTAAATCTTAAGGGACGGGGGGGGGCTGTGGTGTGGCACAGAGGAGGAACTGGAGCGCTGAAAAAAGAAAAAGAAAGGATGGCGCGATGTGGAAGATGGGCGGAAGGAGGGAGTCAGATGAATGCGATAGCGGAGACGGAGTGGTGATAGAAAAGCAGGTTCTTGCTCAGGGGGGGTAATTAAACGGGTTCTCTTCTCATCTCAGTCGGTGGCATCCCGCGTACTAAAGGACATCCCACACACCGTGTGCCGGTAACTGTCCATGGGCGGGAGGAGATAGCGGTGTGTGTGTGTGTGTGTGTGTGTGTTTGTGTTTATCTGAGTCTCTGCTGCGACGACTCCACCTCCAGGAGGCCATAACTCCATCACCTCCCCGCCTATTGACTCCCTCCAAAGGGGGATCGATACTGGAATGATGGCCCTGCTATGTCTTCCCCATCCATCCCGCCGCGGCCATTGAGTGTATGTTAATGTTATGAATTATCGAGAGAACAGTTACTATTGATTGGCTTGAGGATTATTGGTGGGCCGCGTATATATATAAAGCGAGGGGGGGTTGGGGAGGTGGGGGGAATCGCGGGCCAGAAGGGAAAGGACGGGTCAAAAATCCTGCAGAAGGGTTTAAGTATCTACTAAGACTCCTGACCCCTAAAGGGCCCGGGTCAGAGGTGGCCTGGAGGGCAAGGCTGACTGTTTGATGTGTGCAACCCCCCCGTCCTCCCAACTCCAACCTCACAGCACTCCCTCTCTTTCTGTTGCTCTTAATCTCCCTCCGCCCGACAGCTTCCTGGTCGTGGCTCACGGTGTGATTGTTTACAATAGCATGCATTAGTCAGATATGAGATGCAGATACCTGAGACGGATTATTTATATAAGGGGAAGGGTGCTTAAGTTGTGGAAACAGACAGCTTGTCCTTTATTATGCAGAAATAGTGTTTTTTTTAAGTCAGTCTGTCTGCTTCATTTTCATTCGAGTGATGCATGACTTGGACAGAGAGAGTTGAAGAGGGGGGGGGATTAAAGCCCATTCACCTGATACTGTCAAAACACAGACCTCCGCCCCTCTGGGAGGCGTATAAACACTCAGACATACATTTAAACACACACACACACACACACTTGCATACACTCACGATCTTCAGTTTGTATGGTTTGGAGTGGCCCTGAGTTCTCACAGAGCCCAGGGGAGAAGAGAACAGAGAGACTTTCCCAGGCGAAGCGCTGAGTTTATTCAGCTCAGAGAGGTTCTGCAGACTGAGAGAAGTAGTGCCACTGTGCTTATTCCACAGGTGGACATCGCATGAGTTCTAGTAGATAATATTAAGTGTTTAAGATCGACAGTGGGCCGGCAAAGAGGCAGTTGGATAGTAAACAACATGTTTTGTATATTTTTGTTTTCATTTTTCAAACCTTTAATTAGAAAACGAGCAGCAGAAACGTCATGAACTGCAATAATATAAAAGGGCAATAAAAAACAAAATTAGAAATAAAAATGCAATGTGCACGATGCAGAGAATGGTTTTTATTCAAAGGCGTTTATATCTGAAGCCGTCGTCACTTTAAAGTGTTCACCGCTCTGAGCCTATAGACATTTACTGGAAATTGATCCCGTGTCTAAGTGTTAGTCATAAATTTACACCCCTCTGGTCCCCTAGCCCATCCAATCACTAGGCTACACACACACACACACACACACACACACACACACACACACACACACACACACACACACACACACACACTCTCTACCGGTGCCTGACCTGAGCTATGACTGATTCAGCTTCAGTCCTACGATGATTTCTTTGACTCAGCAGGGAAAGTCCATGTGTAACAAAGGTGGTTCAAAGAGACTGATGAGTGCATGCGATTGGAAACAGGTGTGAAGTCGGTGATGTTGATGATGATGACTGCTACAGTTATGAGTAGCGGCTAGAATATGACCAAAAGTAAACGTTGAAGTCAAATAAAGTTGAGAATGTCTTCAGAGTGGACCAGAGCCGGAGGGGCTGCGTTGATGAATAAATAAATCAGCATTGATCTTATTCTAATATCAAAGGTCTATATATTTCCGGCCATGTGCTTCGCCCCGGGGCGGGGGGTGAGTGTGTAAAGGCCCTGCCCAGCCTTGGTTAACTTGTCTCCTGGGTCAGAGCAGAGGAGGAGCGTGGCCCTCCTGCTCCACCTGTTCCTGGGAGGAGATCACTGCACAGCGCCACCAGGACTCACTATGAATATTTAAAGACACCACCTGATTACTGTGTCAGAGCGTGAATAAGACTAAGGCATTAGTGACCCAGTACCAGGGGTCCCACGCGTCCTGGAAAACTCTTTCCCAGTCATTGAAAACCCATGAAAATTAAGAGGAAAAAGTATGAAATACTTCGCCATCTCAAAGGGTTAAGTTATGTTCAGAATCATATTGTTGCTCAGATTGTTGAGTCATTTGTTTATGTCGTGAACACCCTCCCCCCCCCCAGGTCACGTCACATGGTGGCACATGCATGTTGGAGGTTGGAACAGGAAAGAGCTAACGAGTGTTTCATTTAGTTTCCGTCGAGGTTAAGTGTGTTTCATCGGTAAAATGACTGTTTGTCTGGCTGTTTATTTTCTCATCTAACGCGGTGCATGAAGGGTTAATGTTGACCTAAACCAGAGGACAGAGGACAGACAGACCAGGACTGTTCGGATGAGTTTTATTTTGTTGATGTCGTGTTTAAATGAAGTTTGTTTCACAATGGACGAGGAGGTAACATTGATGGGTTTCTAATGGAGTCTGGTGGCTTTGAGGAGAGCATATTCATTATGTGGGTTTATACATTATTATAATTCAATAACTATCAATATTTGCTGATTTTATTTATTTTCTAATAGGCTAACATGGTTTATATTTGTGTATATTGTTTATATAGCATTTAATAGTCACGTCCTTGGCTCTTATTGTTATGGATGTTTTTTACCTCGAGAGTAAAGGATTGATAATTGTGAGATTAAGTGATAATTGAAAATATTTCAGCTCAATAAATGACCTGTTGTCTTTTACACAATAAGATAAACAGAACTAAGCAGACATGCTTCATACTCATGTTTAAAGTGGATCACCAGTGAAAACAATAAGAACATCTCGGCTCATAAAACAATAAGAACATCTCAG
>NW_022283813.1:0-5146 GCF_004355925.1 Anarrhichthys ocellatus
GAAATATTATATTTCTTTTAAACTTCATTTCACAAGCTCCAAATCTTTTTGACTTTTCTTTGACCCAGTAGACTTGATGGTAAACTGAGTTGACTTCTAAACGCCACCACACACGTGGAATTGTGTAAACGTTCACTATGATTGAAAGACAGCCAAAGCCGTTGAGCTAATAAAAGCTTTATGTCATCGTCAACCACGTTATATTACTTGCATGTAAACGCCCCCGAGTTACTGTAACGCACTCCTCTTCTGATGGTGCTTTATAAGCTGTTGAGTGTGACGCAAGATGGACTTTCTGTCAGTTTCAGCTCAGGAAAGTGTTCGTCGAATGGATGCTGGAGATTTGGGCTTGAATACTATGTGAGGAGACATTTTGTTTTTTGCTGCGGGGGGGGGGGGGGGGATAACAGATAGTTGATTAATTTATTAACATGTCTAATCAGATGTGAGTGATTACCTAGTTTGTTTCTTTGGGGGATATCCTTCAGACGTGTTTATTTGTGAAAGATATTCTATCAGATGACGTTTGTGACGAGTTAGCAACATTAGCTTTAAGAAGACTGACGTCCACAGAAGGAAACATGAATTAGAATATCTACAAAGGTCATGACCTGGAGTTAAACTTAAAGAGATGAGACCGAATTGTAATTTCATAAACTCATTGTCTTACCACTGAGCTGTGTGATGCACTGTGAAGACTCTGGACCCCAATTATTGTTTCATTAATCTTCTCTCAGTTGTGAGACCGACTATTCACTGAGTTGAAAAATATTCCAATAAATCCACATTTCGGGATAGTTGATTAGTTTGTGAGGGTGGGGGAGGGAGGATGAAGAGGTGGGGGGTAATTGTCATTTGGTCAGAATCTGTTTTGTTTTTTTGTTGAGATAATGAATAAAGTTTGACTGGAAGGAAATAAACACAGGAAATGACTGTTTCATGGTTCGGCCTCTAGGTCGCAGTGTAAACTAACATGAATATTTTACATAAAGCATTTTTGCCCCACTGCCTCTCAGTGGCACTAGGTTCAGACCTCTGCAGATCAGCGGGTGTGGTGATTAGACCAGTGGAGCTGGTGGAACATGTTCTAGGTAGGGCTGTGCCACATCCACTCAATCTCAGTATGATTTAATGCAAAAAAAAATAAGGTATCAAACACGGATTACTACTTTGCAGTTAAATATTTAACCTTTATTCCAACATGAAAAAAGCAGTAAATAACACTGAGCATATTTACCGCAGATATCATATTTTACACATATTACTGGGTGATTCCATATTTCAAAAACACAAATAGTTTATTATTTGTGGGGCGGCGCCCTCTACTGACCAGCCGCCACTGGATTAGATGGACTGTTTGTTAGGATGATTAACAAATCCTCTCCCAGCCTGTCGCGTTACTGCTCTCACATCTCAAACAGCTGAGTCCATCACAGTCACCGTGTTAACGACAGATGCGCATGCTCAAAGCTTTACCTCATGACGCGATGGTTCAGAGCGTCACGACATAAACACCGAGTATTGTTCACGCTGTACAATGAACAATGTCAGTTTAGGGTCATTATTATTATCTCATTGGTCTACTTGTACAAATGTGTTGTGCTGCGTGTGAGTTGATTGATGGCCGATGCTGCCGAACACGTGAACACGTGCAATGCAACTCAGCGCACCGAAACGTCAGCTTGTTCCATTATCCATCGTTAATGATGACAGTTGAATAGAGGAAGTCGGAAACGGAGACAACTCGCCTTCAAAGTAAAGGTCGCGCGTTTTCAAACGTGTTTGCTTGTAGGGCTCCATGAATGTATCGAGCACCGGTTTTTACGTGTGGAATGTTATGTACAAACGAGAACACACTTCTTAACCTTAAATGGTATTTGTAATGTACTGAAACATTCTGGTCATTTTGAAAGGCCGTCTGTCTGTAGAAAGGAGGACTGACGGCAGCCGTGCAGAAGTAACGCTGTCTGTCCGGACACTACTGGCATGAGAGACGCAGCACGTGGCCCGGGCGTGAAGGGGTGACGCTCCTATGACCTGTGACGTCATGTTATAGAATGCGCCATAAATGCATTCTGTGACCTCACGTCACGCTTCAGCTGAAAACCCGGTTGTGATCTGATTGGTCACAGATCAAATTCCGGGTTTTGTTACACTGCGATGCCTGTCACTCCCCTTCACATGTTTAAAAAAAATCACCACCAAGAGGTAAATGTTGTGCTCACCTCGACCACAAAGGCAGAGAGCAAGTCAGACCACCTCCCAGGAAGAACTAAAGACAGAAGATATGAAACCGGCAGAGACGGAGTCACCACCAGAAACCCCAGAGGAGGTGTAACTATAGCAACAGTCTTTAGCTCAGTGGCCGAGCTAAAGGATGAAATAAGTGGGAGTCACATTGTCAGCGATGCGCCTCCATCTGAATATGGGTCCCAGCCCACTGGACAAGTTCACCTGGTCCCACTAATGACTGTAAGAGCACATCTAATTGAATGTTACATTCAAGGCAAGCTGACTGAAGCTTTGTGGGACTCTGGATGTGAATTCATAATGGTGGATGAGAAATGGAAGGAGGAAAATTTGCCAAATGTGCAAATCAATGAACTACCATGTAAAACAGTCATGACAGCGATTAATGGACAAAGCATGAGCTGTACCGGCATGGTCACCGTCACTTTCCAGTTAGCTAATGAAGCTCCAGACACAGAGGTTACGGTCAACATGCTCGTCATGAAAGATGCCAGCTATAACCCAGTCATCATCGGCACCAATTTAATGCGTGTCATTGTTGATGCAAAGTTAAAACAGTCCAACACAACTGCTGCTAATAAGAGGCCCGAGCTCTTTGGAGAGACATTTCTAATTGATTGTTACATTCAAGGCAAAATGACTCGAGCTATATTGGACACTGGAGCTCAGGCAACAATGGTGGATGAGAAATGGAAGGATGAACAATTGCCAAATCTGAAGCTCTCTGAGCTCTCTGATCTTCCTGAGGTTCTTCAACTCACTGGAGCAAATGGACAAAGTGTACCAATCGTCGGCTGGGTCCAAGTCACCTTCAAGTTAGCCGCCAATGGAGCTCCAGCAACAGAGGTTACTGTCCCTGTGCTTGTCATGGAAGGTGCCTGCCTCGGCAGACCCATCATCGGCTCCAACATACTACGTGTTATTGTTGACACGGAGTTGAAGCTGTCGAAATCACCAGAAACATGTTGCTGCATCTGCAAGTTCTTCACATCTGTTGGCAAAGACATCGCCAACTTCTGGAGATCTAGAATCTTTCACTTGCAGACGACACAACAAACCCTGTCTGCAAGTGAAATATGGTGCGTTATATGTATGGGGCAGGACCTGAGCACTGCTGCAGAGAGAAAGAAAGAGATGATAAAACCACCAGACAAGCATAGCACCATCTGCAAGTTCCTCTCATCTGTGGGCAGAGCCATCTCCAATGTCTGCAGATGTAGAAACAGGGTTGGTGTTATGAACTGTAACTGAAGTGTGCTGTGTGCGAGTTGTTCTCCGGGCTGCTCCGGTTTCTCCCACATTCAGTGAATATCAAGAGTGAATCAACAAAATGACAAATAAATATAATAAAACAAATAAAAGCAAGATAACTTCTCCTTTCAAATAGGAAATTAAATTCACTAGAAATAAAATGCACCCTGGATTAGTTCAATCCACTCAAAGGTTTTGCTGCTTCGACCAGTAATTTAAGGTGGCTAATGTTAGCTGATGTTAGCAACCGTTATGTTAATATGTTCACTGCTTCAGCATTTATCAATATCCCATATGCTCGGCTTAACAACTATTCCACTGACTATCATTATGAAATGTGTCTGTTGTTCTCAGTGACATTCAGCAGCAGTCAAGAGTCATTTTTCATAACTCGTTTGACAAAATCAGTTAATCTTCGATTTTTGTATATTAGGACTTCTTCCTGCTCCCAGACTCGGTGAAATCGCACGGCTTTGTCTTGCTTAACCGGGGAGGGTTGTTGGACATTTGGGAGAGGAACAGAGCTCATCATACTTGTACTGCAAGTGAGGCTGTGGCGTCATCTTTTGGCAAAAGTACATCAGTAAATAAAAAGTGAATGAAGTTACAATACTGCCATCATGTGGAGGATTCCCAGACAACAGCCTACATGCATCGTCTTTAAACCCACACTAGTTTTTTTCAAGGCTGAATAAATTGCTAAATGCACCACAAAGTGATGTCCACACCATGTGAGGTGTAAAGCACGTTCAGCTCATCTTGTTTTCAGTGCATGTGATCCAGGTGTCCAGCAGCTGATGGCTTTCACCTCTGACATAACAAGCAAACATTGAGGTGGCTGAGCTACCATCGACTGTAGACGTCTGTAGCATCCTCTGGGTGCAGTCTGATGAGGTTTCAGGTAATACATTGGGAAACATTTGGAATGTACTTTTCAAACTGTAATTACTCTATAGTGTATCATGCATGACTCTTATGAACATATAAAGTCACCAAAATACTCATCATATACCTCATCAGACTGCATCCAGAATACATTATAACTTGCGGTACCAAACAAGGTTCCGAGAGATATCAAAGGGATTGTGCTCCAATCAATGACTAATGATTGGACGAGCTATGAGACTCACTCCTCGAGTACTTTTATCTCTCTTTTCACTAATGATGATCATAATCTATAGACTTGTTTCAAGATTGAACATCCTTAATTATAGCAGTAATAATAATTGTGATATTAATTATTTTATTCTTTGCAACAACCTGTTTTTATTCAGGGTTAATAAGAAATTAGAAACTGGTGGTTGTGAGTAGTTGCAGTTGTATAAATCAACATTTGAGGAGAGCACAAATGCAAAGTCAGCATGCAAGTTTTGACTGAGAGAAATCAAACTGACCACTGTTTATGAGCTGTTTTCCTCCATCCTATTCATATTTCTATTCAGAAATCCAATTACTCTCTAAAGATTGTGGGGAAATAAATTAGTAATTACCAGCTTCCGGTCATAATTGATATTTAGCACCAGCTTTCAGGAAGCTCACATTATTCAATCAGTTTCTGTACCTTCTGGTGCCGCATCCATCTCACCCGCTGTTCAATACACACAATGTGTTTGCTGTGCCTGCTAGCTATCTGCACACACAGCAT
>NW_022283814.1:0-3467 GCF_004355925.1 Anarrhichthys ocellatus
AGAGAGAGAGAGACAGGGAGAGACAGAGAGAGAGAGAGAGAGAGAGATGAAGAGAGAGAGATGAAGAGAGAGAGGAGGCGACGACGGTCTTTGGATGTTGATTTTAGACCAGAAGAAAAAAGTTTGTCACTTCAGAGCAGAAAAGATGATGAGGAGAAGCAAAGAAACAGGAGGAGGAAGACAATGATGGAATAGGAGGAGACCAGGAGGAGATCAGGAGGACCAGGAGGACGAGGAGGAGATCAGGAGGATGTCTGAGGAGCGAGGATGTTGTACAGATTGTAAAATCTGTGATTGTAAACTGGAGAAATAAAACTTTCTCAAAACGGAGAAAATAAAGTGAAACAAGAGCAAACGTAATGTGGAGAATCTGTGAGTCTGAATCTTTCACGTTTTCTACTGTTGACTTCTTTTTTCTTTCTTTGATTCAGTTTCATGTTGACTTTCACAGCTGTTGAGTGAGTTGGAGCCGGTTGGTCTTTTGTTTTATAGAAATTATCAAATATGATAGTATTATATTATGCATTATGTTTCTAAAGTTAGATCAGGTGTTTTTTGCATTATCACTCAGTCTTTATAACCACGGTGGTTCCTCCTCTCTTCATGTATAATAATGATAGTTAAAGCTGCAAGCAGTGATGAACATGGTAACAGTGAAGCTGTTTATGTAGGTGGTGAATATCGTCTTTGTGTTGGTCCTCGTCTCTGGGCGTCATGGTAAATCCTGACAAACTACACCTATTTAAACAACAAGTATTGATATTTACACAATCACTCTGATAAGTTAAGAGTTTCCATTGTGGCAGCTTTTGATTTTAGAAAGATAAGAGGAAGTGCATTTGTTTGGGGCTATTTCCAGTGGAGGATTAATCCACTTTTGGTGCTCTAGTATTAAAAGAAACTACATTTCCCTGTTTGTAGTTTACTGTCAGCAGAAGAAAACAACACCCATCAGACGTCATGTGATGAGTGAAGAGAAACAATGTTAAATGAAACCCAGCAGCTGTGTTCGGCTGTGTTCGGGGCCTCCGTCATGGACGACGTGACACCTGGAAGCCCTCAAGGTGAGATGCACCTGAAGGACTACAACTATCTGGCCCTAGTCCTCGGTGTCCCCCTAATCCTGGTCATCATCCTGGGGAACGTCCTGGTGTGTCTGAGCGTGCTCACCGAGCGCTCTTTGAAAACCGCCACCAACTACTTCATCGTCAGCCTGGCGGTGGCCGACCTTCTGCTGGCCGTGCTGGTGCTGCCGCTCTACGTCTACTCTGAGGTCAGTGTTTATGAGGACTAGTGTGACTTTAACCCACCATGTGAGGACATGTTAGAAGGGGGGATGTGTATAGTGAGGACAGTTATGTTCAGGGAGGATTCATCATTTGGTTCAATCGGTGTGTCTGTCATTCTTCTTCCTCTCCTGTTTCTTCTTCTTGTGTTTAGTTTCTGGGTGTCTGGACGTTGAGCACCTTTATTTGTGATGCTCTGATGACCATGGACGTGATGCTGTGCACCGCCTCCATCCTCAACCTGTGTGCCATCAGTGTGGACAGGTGAGTCCACCACCTGTCCAACACGTCTGTCTCAAGGTCCAACCTGGATCTGAGATTCGTTTAAAGAACAGTCAGTTCAGATTCTCGTGTGACAACTAGAGAAGTTTTGTCTGTTTTAAAGACTTTAAAAACCAGACATCCTTTGTGACTCAGCTGTCCCGTGTCGTGTTTCAGGTACATAGCGGTGGTGGTCCCTCTGAGGTACAACAGGAACCAGTTCAGCGTCCGTCAGCTGGCCCTCATCACCGCTACCTGGGTGCTGTCTCTGGGCGTGGCCAGTCCGGTCCTCTTCGGTCTGAACCAGGTGCCGGGTCGCGATCCGAGCGTATGCAGACTGGAGGACGACTGGTTCGTGGTGTACTCGTCCGTGTGCTCTTTCTTCGTGCCGTGTCCCGTGATGCTCTTCTTGTATTATTGGATTTTTCGAGGCCTGCGGCGATGGAGCAGTCGGCACCGGTCAGCCGGTGGTCGAGCCGGTCGTCGAGCCCTCTCTTTGCATCTCAGCTCGGCTTTGATGAGGCGGGCGAAGGGTCAAGGGAAGGCCACGTACGGCGAGCCGGCCGGGCTAAGCCCCGCCTCTCCGTCCGCTGTCTCCGTGACAACGCCCTCTGCAACCCCGGAGGGCGCGGGGGTCGCCGTGGAGAGCGACCCGATGACGACGCAGATAGACACCGACGTCAGCCCAATGAAGACGAACGCTGCAGAGAGAGGAAGAAGAAGAAGAAACAGCAAGAGCAGCAGAGTCAGCGGCAGAGAACGGAAGGCCATGAAGGTTCTTCCTGTCGTCGTCGGTGAGTCTCACTCGTTCTACATCCAATCAGGTGCGAGAACACAGGAAGCAACTATCCTACAGGCAGACAAACAGGAAACATACTCTTCCTCATTTACTTCTACTTCCAGAGCTGCTGCTGCTTCATCTTCCTCTTCCTCTTCTTCTTCCTCCTTTTCCTCTTCCTCTTCCTCTTCTTCTCCTTTTCCTCTTCTTCTTTTGCCTCTTCTTCTTCCTGTTCCTCTAATATCTAGACGAACAGACGGACAGACAGACAGTAGTTCCTGCTACAGTCAGTGTCACAAAGTGAAAACAGAAGCAGCGTCTCAGCTGTTTACAGATAAAACACACATTATATATTATTAAAAACAGAAAATATGAGATATTCTTCACCTCAATCGTCCCTTTTTATTTCCTCACAATGAAGTTTAAATAGAAGCTTCCAACTACAAAAATATCTGACATTACTAAATCCTGTTTTCTTAAATTGAATTCATGTTTTTGGAACCCTGAGAACCGTCACAGTGTGAACGTCTTTGTCTCTTCACACGTTAAATATTCACGTTGACGAGAATACTTATGGAGACACTGGAGATGTTTTGTATTTGGTGTGTGAGATGCAGCAGAATAACACTCTGCTCTTCATGTGTTACAGTAACAGAGCGAAGCTGTGATCCTCGCAGTAAAAATAGACACTGCTTCTACCTATCTCCGTGGAAACCGTCTCAGGAGCAGCTTTACACCAGAGACACATTTACTCACAACACTCACCGAGCAGAGAGCGCCTGCACCACGGCTCTTCATCATTCTCCTGTTGATGGTCATGAAACATGTTTAACCTGTAGAAGTCTGATCACCTTGGGTTCAGGAAAGAGAGTCTTAAGAGTTAAAGTTCCCCCCAGAAATGTTTTAGGACCAAGTAAAAAAGAATAATAGAGCTGGAGGACTGTTTATGTCCTCAAGGTGTTCCCAGTCCTCTGATTGGACAGCTCATCTAGAATCTGTGTATATTCATGGAACTGTTTTATGTTTGTTCATAAACAATGAACGAATGAAAGATCGACTCAACCGAAATCTACATGAACAATATTATTACACCACCACGACCTGTAATATTCTTTGTTATGCAGATGATACAGTCTTATATT
>NW_022283814.1:3477-5146 GCF_004355925.1 Anarrhichthys ocellatus
GACACGACCTGTAATATTCTTTGTTATGCAGATGATACTGTCTTATACTTATATGAGTCTTCTTCTCTTATCTCTGCTGAACCTCAAACCTGAGCTGAATGTTAAGAAGTTGTCTTAGAAGAATAAAGTTCTCGCTGTTGAAGAGGAATAATTATGACTAGCTGAACCTCTGATAGTCTGTCCTCTGTGTCTGCAGGTGTTTTTCTGGCCTGTTGGACACCTTTCTTCGTCGTACATGTCACCAACGTGTTGTGCCAGTCGTGTGGCATCGGACCCACCCTCATCTCCATGGTAACGTGGCTCGGCTACGTCAACAGCGCCGTCAACCCGATCATCTACACCGCCTTCAACGCCGAGTTCAGGAACGTCTTCCACAAGCTGCTCTGCTGTCGGACATAAAACTGCTCTAAGCAAAGCGTCTCCACATGAGACTCTTTATGTACAAATAAACATGAAGAGCATCTCAATCTGCAGACCAATTGTTGTTATTATTTGGTCTCCAGTGGCAAATGTACTTTGATGAATGTTTTCTACATTTCATCCTGTAAAGTGTTGCCAACAGGAAGAAGGTTTCTGACCAATGCCTTAGTTTAGATCTCAGCTGGACTGAAACACTTTGACTTTCTCTTATTTTGTATGTCACTCTCTTATTTTGAAGGAGTTCTTCTTGAGTCTGACTGTATTGAAGTTTTACTCATTAAAGCAGAGGCATGAAACATGTGAACAAGTGTTGACTGACTTTAGTCATTTTTACAAAAGTGTTAAAAGTTTTTAAAAAATGTTTGTGACTAAAATGAGAGTTTGTGTTGAAGACAAACAAAATATTGTGGTAAAGTTTATAAAAGAGGAAAATCTTTCAGGTGAACGTGGTGAAATGTAGCTTAAAAAACGTAAGAAATGATTCTTTGTTTACTGACAGCGACTTTTCTTCAGTGTCTCCATCTTTGGACACAGTTAAGAGGTAAATGGTATATTGTATGTTTTACTGTACTACGTTTACTTGTACTGGTAACTTTGAGGATTAATGTTTTATATTGAGTATGCAACCAAATAAATTATTGTAGAAAATGTATTACATTTTGAATGAACTTAAAATCTTTTCTTCCGCGTGTTTGCTAGAATTTGTTTTTAATGAACAGATCTCCACAATATTCATAATATAGTAAGTTATTAGTATTCTTTCCAATACTGGTTAACTTATTAAAACCTAAAAAGATGTATGGATGTGTTTCCATCCACATGAAGCTCTAGTGTAACTTCAGCAGGAACACTTTACTCTTGTATGTGAAGGCTTATAGTTTATTTCTCAAACATCGAATCACTCCTCACGCATGCTCCATCATGATGTCATCGTTCAGGGCTGTCAATCATGATATCAGTTGTTTAGATCAGCTGCTCTCTTCTATCCAATAGCACAACGACACAATTTCATCGTTAGCCAATCATCTTGCTGCTGTCTCTTTTAAATATGATTGTCTCTCTACCTTCAGTACGTTAATGCTGCTGTTATGCACCCCATCACTGCCCAGTCTTCATCAGATTCATTATCTTCATCAACTCATCATTCTAGCATCCTCAGAGCATTCAGGAGCATTGAGGAGCATTGAGGAGCATTCAGGAGGATTGAGGAGCATTGAGGAGCATTCAGGAGCATTCAGGGGCATTGAGG
>NW_022283815.1:0-3450 GCF_004355925.1 Anarrhichthys ocellatus
TATATATATATATATGTATGTATATATATATGTATGTATATATATATATATATATATATATCTTTTTTAATAAATTTGCAAAAATTTCTACATTTCTGTTTTTCTGTCAAGATGGGGTGCTGAGTGTACATTAATGAGAAATAAAATGAACTTTTTGATTTTAGCAAATGGCTGCAATGAAACAGAGTGAACAATTTAAAGGGGTCTGAATACTTTCCGTACCCACTGTATGTAATGACAAAATATTTGCTAATATACTATTTATGTAGACAATAGGTTGATTTTCTTGAGTCAAGGATCTCCTTTACTTTAAAAAAAAATTGTGATAGGTAAATATATCATTACAATAAGTAGTGAAGTAAACAATGTAATACAATAATTATATTTAATTGAATATCTATTGTTTTTTTCTACACCGAATTTATGGAATGCGTAAAGTTGATTTTCCTCCGTATGGATCTTCTACAATAAGTAAATCATTGGAGAGGGGATCTGACGCTCCCTGTGAAGCTGTACTCTGGGCAAAGAAATCCCCTCAACAGGAGTAGCACTTGGTTAAAAAAAGGCAGGCAAATGGCAAATTGCTAAAAAGGAATACAACTTCGAGTGTTTAGGGCACATTGGCCAAACTGGGAAGAAGCACATCACTTGGGCAACATTCAGTTTGTTTATCGAGAAATGTATATAGTTTCGGTTTTCTGAGCAAATGTTCCATGTTTTATTTTTAACACATTTAAGCTGTGTCAATTATAACGGTGGCTTTACTACACTGAGTCCGACTGTCTAATGTATAAATCAGTTCACTGTTAACTTGGTACAGTATTTCGATAGACTGTTCATGTGTATTTCACTAGTTGGTTGGTTAGTTGTCTAGTTGACAAATCTGTGTTCCTCCCGGAGAAAAAAAAGAGAAGCGGCGACTCTTCCGGTCACATGCCGGTTAAAAACAAGATCCACGGAAGTTTAATGAAAGTCATTTCAAAACAAAAGTTTATAGTCGAACCAATGGATAGATACAAAAAAATCCTCAAGGCATGAAAATAATATGAATGAACAACATGGTTTACAATATTGTTAGAGAATATAAAAGGCATGCTACAAAATACCGTCCATTGAAAAGAAAAATTGAAAAAATAAACTTAGACACAGACACTTCTGTGACAAAAACTACCACTGTTATGACATCATTTCTGTTGGTGGCTTGATTGTATAAACATAGAAAGCCCTCTATCTCGGCTGCCTTCAACAGAGTATATAACAGAAAGTCAAGGTTACACACATTTTATGAGTAACACATTATACAAAGTAAAGGATAACTTATTTTTCTATTGGTGACAATGACAAAATATCCTCTGTAAAAACGGCCTCTCGTCCTATCGAGAGGCCTATCAAAAATATATAAGGTCAAACATGTACCTGCTCTGAAAAAATAATATCTCGGATTATATTGGTGATTGCTCGTAATTAAATGACTAAATGAATGCCTTACATATACCAGGTATATGCTACATAAATAAAATGTAGGCGTGCATTACCAGAAGACACTAACGTTATATCATTAGAAATACCCATGTTTCCATATTAGTGTAGCACGTTTTATTTTGAAAGATTGGACCGGAAAAGGTATGCCCTGTCACCCTATCTAGCTGACACTTCTCTACGAACACCTGACAAGATAGATGATAAACATTGGGACGTATTCTTTTTCACAAACCAAAGTGAATGTTCTTCAGCTGAGGCTCGCTAACGTCCCCGCTGTCCCTATGCTATACACGGCATGGCAGAGAGACAGGACAACGAGGTAACAGTACCTGTATTCTGCGGTCGAAAGCACAGGGGTTGCATTTGGTTAAGAAAAGAAGCGCACATTTTCCATTTGCGTGTTCGTCCTAACAGTCAGAAATCGACAAAGTCCTGTTTGAAGTGACGCTTAAAAGAGAATAGTCTCCAGCAAAATAAAGCTTTGCTTACACCTGCGGACGAATAGACTTCTGCTAGCTGTACGTTAGCTCAGCAGCTAGCAATAACAAGTTAACACGAGCCACGTCAGGTCTCTCGTGACATGAAGTCGAGATGTGTCCCTGTTTGTGGCCCGTTAGCACAGAGCTTAGGTCATACAGTGCTTTAGGTAAACATGGGTTTCCCCCAGCACCAAGTTATCTGAGTCAATAAGGGAGGTTAGTTTGTGCTAAGGTAAACATGTAACGTTATTATAATTATTACATTAAATTGGACGTTCTGTAAATGAGCTAGAGCCACCTACAAATAACTCGTTAAAATGCATTATATTTGAGTAAAACCTTAACCTGAAATGCTACACACTGCATGCTAGTGTCTATATGGAACTTATGGGGTTATCGTCTATAACAGGAAGACTTAACAAAAGCAGACATCTGATTGAAGAAGATGCTAGTCGTGGCTTTGGGGTAGCTATACTGTGAACACCAACATCCATCAAAGGTCTTAAATCAGAATTGTGCAGCTGTTTAACTTTGCAAGGAAACTTGATGGAATTTGAACTGCCAAATATTTTAATTGAATTTGGTGTTAAAAGCAATTTGAGGCTAAACCAAGCGCGATATGTTTCAGCCATGATCAAGACACTTGGTAATTCAGATCAGTGAGCAACAAAGTACACTGAACATGTACTGTGTCTCTCTCATGGGAAGGTGGAGGAGGCTGACCGGATCTATCTGCTGATGAAGGAGGAGTATCGGATCTCTAGGAATGTGCGTCTGGCGTGGTTCCTTGGTAAACTTAACCAGGTCATCTGGCCAACATCAAAGCCTGAACTGGTGAGTTAATGCTGCCCCTTAATTCCTCTTCCTGTCCTCATGGAGGCCCAATAGCACAAAGAGGATAATGGTTTGCCACTCTTGTTGGAAGTGGTGAATGCAACCATTAGTATGCTGTCTCTGTGTCTCTCATACAGTCATTCAGGTCTTGGAGACTTTTAGAGGACTCTTCTCCCCCCCCCCCCATTTTAAATAAAAGCTGCACACACATGATTTAGAGATATACGTGATGCAGCTCAGCCAATCAAATATGGGTATTCTGATAAGTTTCCTGATTCGAGTGACATTTACACACACTGCGACACAAGAGGGAGAGACGAGGAAAGACATGGTAGAGCAGGACAATAGTTATGTAAGCTTTAAAAGATAAAACATAGGACAATCTCCAAATGAGAAAGATTGCCAGAGATCTCTCTCTCTCTCTCTCTCTCTCTCTCTCTCTCTCTCCACGTCCACGTCCACACATGATATTCAAGAAAAGATCATTAGACCTCCTGTCTGTCTCTCTCTCCCACTCACTCAGTCCATCTAACTGTCTGTCTGCCTGTCTCACTCTCTCTCTCTCCTCTCTGTCTATTTTTCTGTCTCTCTCTATCATACAGTCATTCAGGTCTTAGATATTTTTGGAGGACCTTTCCCCTCTCACCCCCCCCCC
>NW_022283815.1:3550-5141 GCF_004355925.1 Anarrhichthys ocellatus
CCCCCCCCCCCCCCCCCCCCCCCCCCCCATTTCAAATTAAAAGCCCCACAGAATGAATTCTAACTGGAATGCTTGTGATGAAGCCTCTCATTTTAGTGTCAAACATTATGATTCTGTCTCCTCTCACCCACCCAGTCCCACCCTTTCAAAATAAAAGCCCCACAAACAAGATTCAATCCAAGAGTATGAATCTAAAATGCAGAAAAGAGAGTAGCGCTATCTCAATTGAACCTGAATGACACTACCGGTAACATTGGCGTGTGTATACATTGCGATTTCTTCGGGCAGTAGAAGCCACACTGTCAAAATTTCTTTAGGAATTTTCTCGTTACTATTATTAAGCCCGCAGGATTACAATCAGTGTGGCTTTGTGGCACAAGGCTTGTGCCACAAAGCCACACTGAATTATCATCGGAAAGTGGAAATTAGGTAATTTCTTAATCATAATCTTAATCACAACCTTCAAAGGTCAAGGTCACTATTCTTGTGATATCTCGTGAAGGCCTTGAGCGAATTTCTTTAAAGTTGGCACAAACGTCCACTTGGACTAAAGGGGCCGTTCTTATTTCTCTATTTGTGAATACAACATTCTCTTGCATTCAGCACTAATTTGCTGTACCTCAAGTTGTCATAGATGAAGTTCACACAGATGTCATATATGATCAAATGACAGACATGGATGCAAAATGCAACCTGACTGGTTGGCGGAGGCGGTAGTTGTAGTTGGTCCTTAAATCTGAATTAGTAAGAAACATGTAGGGTGGACACAGTTTCCATGTTGTGCCCGCTATTCGTTGAGAACAGCAGACTTCTGGGTATTAGGGTGGGTACACTCCGTCTCACACATCAATATATTATTCTTTCACCTAAAATATTACTTCACTTTTCTCATTTGTTTCTCATCACATGACTGAAAATCAGGAAATTAAATTGAAATGACATAATAAGGAAGTCCTAGTCAGCAAAAATGTGTCGTGCAAACTAAAGTTGTGAAAACGTTTATTGTTTTAAATGATTTTGTTTCTTATTTTGAAGCCGCTGGTCGCTGAAGATCCTTTGCTCATCTTATTTGGAGTCAGACGGCATGTTCTGCCTGTCACTGTGTACGGCTCCACTGACACGAGCACAACGCCTAAATCAGCACGACTTCATCCCCAAATGCAGAGTCATTATTATAAGTGCTCTTCTTCTCAGATGGTTGTGCTTTCCAGAACTGATGCCTTCACTTGGAAGACTTTGTGGAATTTCATTGCGGAAAACATTTGGACAGAATGCTCGCTGCAAACGCAACATAACTGTCTTATCGCCTGTATCCTCAGTGTTTCAGTTCGGCAGCTTATACAGTTAGTTCTGTGTACTTAACCCTGTTTGTAGTGCATTGCAGATACAGTGCTACTCTGCTTATCTTTCAGTGTAATGCTATGGCATAAGGTACTAGTTGTGTATGGTAGCTGTCAATCAGAAACAGATCTGTCAGTGGAGCACAGGGACACATGCCAGTAAGGATTGGCATATGCCACTGGGATATAACTTGTGTGTGTGTGTTAAACACCAACGCCATACCACTAGCACTATTAGTGCAGGGTATATA
>NW_022283816.1:0-5141 GCF_004355925.1 Anarrhichthys ocellatus
TCTCTCTGTCTCTCTCTCTCTTACTTATTCTCTCCTGTATGTGGATTTCTTTGGTGGCGAGTTAGCAGGATAACAGAAGACACAGTGAAGTAATATATGTGTGTGTGTGTGTGTGTGTGTGTGTGTGTGTGTGTGTTTTGCAGACTTAGCCGAGGTAGCGCTGAGCTAGCCATGACGGGGGGAGGAAGGGGAGGCGGGGGGGAGTGATCGGCGGCCCACAGGTACGAGGATCCATTATCTAATGGCCGCGCCGTTTAATCACGCGTCTCACTGACATGTTTATAAGGCTGAACTTTGCGGCACGATTAGAGATGGAGACGATAGAGGGGCCCCAGCCTCGGGGCCCCCGGGGCAGGCCTGGCCCTTTACCTCCTCTCCCACACCTATTATATGCTAATTACAGCCGTTCCCTAAACCACGCTTACAAGGAGTTAATTTAGTGGGCCATTACGCCGGTCCATATTTCAGGGTGCTGTGTGTCGGGCCCTCGTGGGGCTCTGGGAGAGATGTGGAAAGTGAGGATGAGAAGCCGGAGGAAATGGGTGAAGGGTGCTTTATGTCTCGCAAGGGAGAAGGGAACAGAGGAGGAGGAGGGAGAGGGAGAGGGAGGGAGGGAGAGAGAGGCTGCTGGCTGTACTATTTGTCTGACTGCAATGAAAGCGCTTGCTCAGGTACTTTGGGTCAAACACTCAGAGATGGATGGTGGACTAACGGACCGGAGTTGATCCGGGATCCGTACGGGTCCAGTGGTTCCGTTGGACTGTTTTTCGTTGCCCATCATTTTGTCGGACAGTGCTGCAAAAATTCCGTCATAATCTATAATTAGCCATCATTTCAATTTTTTTTATATTATAATAAGATGAAGGCTAAAGGCGTATTTAAAGGTGGAGTCTATGATTCTAATACAATCCAATGTGAAATATACTGACTGAAGACTAAGATCAGCGCTCGTGGCTGTAGGCCTACATAAAAATCAGTTTTTTTTAAATTTTTAAATGAAAGCTTCTATTTCTTTGAATTTTGGACTGAGGACTGAGACAGCATGTATGTCTTTGTGCTTTTTTTAATAAGTCAAAATGAAAGACAGCCTTCAGATGTTAATGTCATTGTTTTACTGCCAATATTCATTGAAATATGGGAGATCTGCATTAATGCCTTTTAGTCGCTGATCTCCGATAACGTTACGTTGTGAACAACAAATCCGTGTTTGAATCAGCAGCAGGAGAGCTAGTAGCGTTAGCAGCACCGGAGCTAACAGCTAACGTACGGAGGTTCACTTCAGTTACATTATGATGCCTTCAGGCTCTTATAACGTTATCATGTAATGTTCACATTTTGGGTGATAAACTACAGTTGTTTGAAGGAGATGTTTTCACAGCAATATAAAACGGATATTAGAGATGGAACTATGACTTGTTTTACTTCCTAATAATCAGAATGCAATATTTACAATAATCATTTGAATTGTGTACTTCTATGTAAATTACAGTAAAGATGACTGTAACAAAGTAAAAGGACAACATTTAGAATATCTGATGAGCTGGAGCGGACACGGCTGGGGCGTATCTGCAGATTTCCGATATCTCTTCTGTACACTATTTACTGTTAATGAACGTACGGGATCATTATTCAATACATTTATCACGCTATCGCTTTACGTGTCAAATTTAATGGACCCAAGCAAATCGTGATGAAATGTTTGGTTTAATCTGTGACTGTTTGTCTGAGAAATCGCTCAACAGTGAAACACAGTTCAGTCCATTCAGATACAATAGCTTTATTTAATTCCAGTCAGAAGCACATCCCACTCTTTTTATTAATGTATTCTGAATACTTTCAGGTACTTTCAGACTACTTTGCGACATCGATTTGAGGATGTGCTGCTAGCTGATTCTCTGAGAGGTAAAAACAGGCTCATGGGGGGGGATGTGAAGTGTAAGGGAGCTGGGGAGGTATGGAGCAACGGGGACATGGAATCAAAAGGCGAAAGTGGCAGTTAAATCTTAAGGGACGGGGGGGGCTGTGGTGTGGCACAGAGGAGGAACTGGAGCGCTGAAAAAAGAAAAAGAAAGGATGGCGCGATGTGGAAGATGGGCGGAAGGAGGGAGTCAGATGAATGCGATAGCGGAGACGGAGTGGTGATAGAAAAGCAGGTTCTTGCTCAGGGGGGTAATTAAACGGGTTCTCTTCTCATCTCAGTCGGTGGCATCCCGCGTACTAAAGGACATCCCACACACCGTGTGCCGGTAACTGTCCATGGGCGGGAGGAGATAGCGGTGTGTGTGTGTGTGTGTGTGTGTGTTTGTGTTTATCTGAGTCTCTGCTGCGACGACTCCACCTCCAGGAGGCCATAACTCCATCACCTCCCCGCCTATTGACTCCCTCCAAAGGGGGATCGATACTGGAATGATGGCCCTGCTATGTCTTCCCCATCCATCCCGCCGCGGCCATTGAGTGTATGTTAATGTTATGAATTATCGAGAGAACAGTTACTATTGATTGGCTTGAGGATTATTGGTGGGCCGCGTATATATATAAAGCGAGGGGGGGTTGGGGAGGTGGGGGGAATGGCGGGCCAGAAGGGAAAGGACGGGTCAAAAATCCTGCAGAAGGGTTTAAGTATCTACTAAGACTCCTGACCCCTAAAGGGCCCGGGTCAGAGGTGGCCTGGAGGGCAAGGCTGACTGTTTGATGTGTCCAACCCCCCCGTCCTCCCAACTCCAACCTCACAGCACTCCCTCTCTTTCTGTTGCTCTTAATCTCCCTCCGCCCGACAGCTTCCTGGTCGTGGCTCACGGTGTGATTGTTTACAATAGCATGCATTAGTCAGATATGAGATGCAGATACCTGAGACGGATTATTTATATAAGGGGAAGGGTGCTTAAGTTGTGGAAACAGACAGCTTGTCCTTTATTATGCAGAAATAGTGTTTTTTTTAAGTCAGTCTGTCTGCTTCATTTTCATTCGAGTGATGCATGACTTGGACAGAGAGAGTTGAAGAGGGGGGGGGATTAAAGCCCATTCACCTGATACTGTCAAAACACAGACCTCCGCCCCTCTGGGAGGCGTATAAACACTCAGACATACATTTAAACACACACACACACACTTGCATACACTCACGATCTTCAGTTTGTATGGTTTGGAGTGGCCCTGAGTTCTCACAGAGCCCAGGGGAGAAGAGAACAGAGAGACTTTCCCAGGCAAAGCGCTGAGTTTATTCAGCTCAGAGAGGTTCTGCAGACTGAGAGAAGTAGTGCCACTGTGCTTATTCCACAGGTGGACATCGCATGAGTTCTAGTAGATAATATTAAGTGTTTAAGATCGACAGTGGGCCGGCAAAGAGGCAGTTGGATAGTAAACAACATGTTTTGTATATTTTTGTTTTCATTTTTCAAACCTTTAATTAGAAAACGAGCAGCAGAAACGTCATGAACTGCAATAATATAAAAGGGCAATAAAAAACAAAATTAGAAATAAAAATGCAATGTGCACAATGCAGAGAATGGTTTTTATTCAAAGGCGTTTATATCTGAAGCCGTCGTCACTTTAAAGTGTTCACCGCTCTGAGCCTATAGACATTTACTGGAAATTGATCCCGTGTCTAAGTGTTAGTCATAAATTTACACCCCTCTGGTCCCCTAGCCCATCCAATCACTAGGCTACACACACACACACACACACACACACACACACACACACACACACACACACACACACACACACACACACTCTCTACCGGTGCCTGACCTGAGCTATGACTGATTCAGCTTCAGTCCTACGATGATTTCTTTGACTCAGCAGGGAAAGTCCATGTGTAACAAAGGTGGTTCAAAGAGACTGATGAGTGCATGCGATTGGAAACAGGTGTGAAGTCGGTGATGTTGATGATGATGACTGCTACAGTTATGAGTAGCGGCTAGAATATGACCAAAAGTAAACGTTGAAGTCAAATAAAGTTGAGAATGTCTTCAGAGTGGACCAGAGCCGGAGGGGCTGCGTTGATGAATAAATAAATCAGCATTGATCTTATTCTAATATCAAAGGTCTATATATTTCCGGCCATGTGCTTCGCCCCGGGGCGGGGGGTGAGTGTGTAAAGGCCCTGCCCAGCCTTGGTTAACTTGTCTCCTGGGTCAGAGCAGAGGAGGAGCGTGGCCCTCCTGCTCCACCTGTTCCTGGGAGGAGATCACTGCACAGCGCCACCAGGACTCACTATGAATATTTAAAGACACCACCTGATTACTGTGTCAGAGCGTGAATAAGACTAAGGCATTAGTGACCCAGTACCAGGGGTCCCACGCGTCCTGGAAAACTCTTTCCCAGTCATTGAAAACCCATGAAAATTAAGAGGAAAAAGTATGAAATACTTCGCCATCTCAAAGGGTTAAGTTATGTTCAGAATCATATTGTTGCTCAGATTGTTGAGTCATTTGTTTATGTCGTGAACACCCTCCCCCCCCCCAGGTCACGTCACATGGTGGCACATGCATGTTGGAGGTTGGAACAGGAAAGAGCTAACGAGTGTTTCATTTAGTTTCCGTCGAGGTTAAGTGTGTTTCATCGGTAAAATGACTGTTTGTCTGGCTGTTTATTTTCTCATCTAACGCGGTGCATGAAGGGTTAATGTTGACCTAAACCAGAGGACAGAGGACAGACAGACCAGGACTGTTCGGATGAGTTTTATTTTGTTGATGTCGTGTTTAAATGAAGTTTGTTTCACAATGGACGAGGAGGTAACATTGATGGGTTTCTAATGGAGTCTGGTGGCTTTGAGGAGAGCATATTCATTATGTGGGTTTATACATTATTATAATTCAATAACTATCAATATTTGCTGATTTTATTTATTTTCTAATAGGCTAACATGGTTTATATTTGTGTATATTGTTTATATAGCATTTAATAGTCACGTCCTTGGCTCTTATTGTTATGGATGTTTTTTACCTCGAGAGTAAAGGATTGATAATTGTGAGATTAAGTGATAATTGAAAATATTTCAGCTCAATAAATGACCTGTTGTCTTTTACACAATAAGATAAACAGAACTAAGCAGACATGCTTCATACTCATGTTTAAAGTGGATCACCAGTGAAAACAATAAGAACATCTCGGCTCATAAAACAATAA
This sequence comes from Anarrhichthys ocellatus, assembly GCF_004355925.1. Lineage (NCBI taxonomy): Eukaryota > Metazoa > Chordata > Actinopteri > Perciformes > Anarhichadidae > Anarrhichthys > Anarrhichthys ocellatus. The sequence continues at coordinate 5,131 of NW_022283816.1, forward strand.
GAACATCTCAG
>NW_022283817.1:0-5139 GCF_004355925.1 Anarrhichthys ocellatus
GCTATTTGTTAATGCTACATTGATACTGGATGTAGCCTGCTAGCTGCTAACACTATATGGGTGCTGGATGTAGCCTACTAGCTGCTAACACTATATGGGTGCTGGATGTAGCCTACTAGCTGCTAATGCTATATGGGTGCTGGATGTAGCCTGCTACCTGCTAATGCTATATGGGTGCTGGATGTAGCCTGCTAGCTGCTAATGCTACATGGATGACGAATGTAGCCTGCTAGCTGCTAATGCTGCATGTATGTAGCATTACAACACAGCTTTTCTTCGCCAAAGCTTCATGCGTTAAAGCTGCATTCTCTCTAGTGTCCACCAGGGGGCGACTCCTCTGGTTGTATAGAAGTCTATGAGAAAATGACTCTACTTCTCTCTTGATTTATTACCTCAGTAAACATTGTAAACATGAGTTTATGGTCTCAATCTCTAGTTTCAAGTCTTCTATGAAGTCCTGTAACAGCTGATGCTAAAACTTGTTTTTGTGCGTTTTCATTATCAGTTTTAATAACTAAAGAAAGAAATCTTGTTTTCATGTTAAAACTGGGAATACCTTCAATCAGGTCGGCAGAAAACAAAGTGCAGGATATCTAATTTATTTAATGCCTTTATTTATAAAATATCTTATTTATTTTATTCTCGTACTCGTGCACGTCTTTCCTCAGCATTACGTGGTCGTCCAACGACACAGAGACATTATTACCAAACAAATTCAACATCTCGGCCGTATCATCTTGAATTAGGAGGCTCATTAGCATACTAAACTGATTCTGGTGGCCATGTTTCTGAACCCAAACCGGATTATCGTGCAGGACAACAACAACAAGAGGAAACGTTGGCATCAGGTTACGATTAGCTGTGACTTCTCACATCTGGGGGTTGTTAATCTCAGGGGGCCGAGGCGGGAGGAGACAGGAAGTCACGGTGAAGGAAGCATCACAGGATAGATCTCTGCAGCCGTAACATCTTTCTCTCTGCACACCGTTCTCTGACGTCGGACCGTTGCTTTGGGCTCATTTCATGTCGTTGGTGCTTCCGTGACTTCCTGTGTGTCTTTCCAGTAGCAGCTCCGTGACCCGGGCGATGACATCCGGGTGCAGCAGACAGTCCAGCAGGTCGTTAGTGGTTATGGTGGCGAGTACGAGCTCCTCGTGGGTCCCATCTGCAGGGCCAGCTGGTCTACATCGAGTTAAACCGTCTCTACATTCTTCTTCCTCCACTTGGGATTGGACCTCCAGATGTTTCGTGGTTTCCGGTAAGACCGCGATGAGATGTGGTCCAAAGGGAACCCTGAAGGCCACAGAATCCTTGATTCTTTCCTTTATTTGTCCTCCAGAGTCCCGCTTGAGCGGACCGGCGTCTCTCTGGTCCCGGGTCGGTTTGTTGTGTCTTTGAGCACAAGCTCTCAGGGCCAGGTTCACACTCTGCATGTTGTCCTGATGGGACGCTACGCCGTCCTGCAGGAACACAACACACACCAGATAGTACAGAGAGTTCCTTTAGAATAAGCGAGTCTCTGATGTCTATTACAGCACATTCCTGAAGTCGTGGAGAGGTCATTGTATTCCACCAGATGCCACGCTCACTTCAACGTTCAGCTGAACTACTATTATATTAATGTCGTATAGATAGAATTCCTTGAATAGTGAGAAGCGAGTCAAATATTTAACTTTTTCTGACGTCAGCCTTATAAAATGCCTACAGTTGGTGTTTTTGGTTGTTCTTGACCTTCTGTAATAACAATGGAACTATAGATGTGAGGAGGTAATAACCTTCATCACCTCAGTGGGGTTGAGCCAGTCGTCGGTGTCGTCGTCTCTTTTAAAGGCGCAGGCCACGGTCCTGGTCACGGCCTCGCCGACTCGCTCCACGTCGTCCTCTTCCTGTGTCGGAGCAGAGAAACCAGAACATGAAGAACACGAAGACCTAAAAGATCACACGATGGAGACGCTTTGATCTGTGACCTTACAGGAGCTCCTCAGGACCAAGAGGAGCTACGGAAGCCCTGAGAGGACAGTGAGAACAAAATAATCAAAGTGTTTATAACTGAAGAACGGGGTTAAACAATGATTGTTTTATTGTTCTGGGATAATCTGTAAAGTTACTTTACGTTTATTATCATCTGTGAAAACCAGTGAAAAAGTCTCAAACCTCAACAATAATAATAATAATAATAATAATAATAATAATAACAACAACAACTTTATTTATATGGCACCTTTAAGTTTACAAAGTGCTTTGACAGACAAAGCAGCAAAAACAAGACACTAACAACAGAAAGCTCAGTGAGACAGTCGATAGAAATAAACTGATGAATAAATTAAATAAATTAATAAATTAATAAAAACATTTAGTAAAATCAACAAATAAAACTGTTTTACCAGGATACATTTACAAAGTTACTTTTTTTTCGTCACTAAAACAACAACAAACAAAGTTTTGACGGGTATTTTAAGAGTTATTTGTTGTCGTATTCTGTTCATAAGAGGCTGAAGTGAACACCACTCACTCCTTCATGCAGTCTGAACACAAAGTAAATATAATATTGTGTTTTAGCAAGTTATCTAAATAAAAAGGTCACCTGGAGAACATTAATGCTTTTAGTCCTCATTAAATGGTTAAATCTTGGCACTATTGTTTAGTTGGTTCATTTAATATTATTATATTTTTGTTGTATATATTGTGCATTTTTATATTTAATATGTTCTACTCTGTTATTGTTGCTTTAACATAAATGCTGCTGTAGTGAAAACATTTCCCCTGTGGGATTAACGTACAGATCTATTAAAACATGGATCAGTGCTGCACTTCAGCCTCTTGTGGCCGGAACGAGTATTACAACAATAAATACCTGCACAAAATAATAATATACATATATGTAAAAATCACCTGCCAAAACGTTATTTACTGGTTTTCACAGATGGAAAAAAAGAATGATCATAAAAATGATGCTGGCATTTGTTGTCACCTGTTCTTTCGTCACAAACAGCTGGAATGAGCTTCCGTACTGAACAGACATGATTTATTCTCACCAGCTCGATCCAGGAGTTGACGCTGACCGTGACGGGGTCCAGAGACTCCACATAGTGCCACCAGTGTCTGGGGACATAAAGCACCTGAACAGGTACAAACACATCACTCACCTGCAGACACAGCTGTACTGATACCAGCCACTAGAGGGCAGCAGACCCCTCACTCATTCATACTGTGACCTGATTAAAACACATTGATTTACTGCCTCCTCAGCATTCACAGGACAAAAGGAATCATCTTTTGATTTACAGACGTGGAGCCAAAACTATTCATTCTGTTTAAAGTAGTTCTAAGAGAATCATCCAAGTCAAGTTTCTCACTGATTTGGAGATTTAAGGCCAAAGGTCAATAATTAACATCCAGAGGGACCGCAGGACTCGACAAGAAGCTCTTTCTGTCCAAAAATGGAAAATCTATAGATAATAAATAAATACAATCAACAGAGATTCAAACAATTGGAGAAGAAAAAAAGTTTTAAAAAAAATGCTAAAATGTTATTTAATTTCCATTTTAAGGGTTATTTGCAAAAAAAATACATAATTCAAATGATTAGGAAATAAATGATTGTAGTTTTATTTTAATGAACATTTTTTGGGGTCATTATTATTTTTAATGAAGTGTAATAATGAGCTTAGAGCTCCATCCATCCATCCATCCATTTTCCTCCTCTTATCCGGGGTCGGGTCGCGGTGGCAGCAGGCCGACCCAGACTTCCCTCTCACCGGCAACATGTTCCAGCTCATTCTGGGGGATCCCGAGGCGTTCCCAGGCCAGCTGGGAGATGTAATCCCTCCAGCGTGTTCTGGGTCTTCCCCGGGGTCTCTTCCCAGTTGGACGTGCCTGGAAAACCTCCAGTGGGAGGCGTCCAGGAGGCATCCTAATTAGATGCTGAACCACCTCAGCTGACTCCTGTCGACGCGAAGGAGTAGCGGCTCTACTCCAAGCTCCCTCCTGATGACCGAGCTCCTTACCCTATCTCTAAGGCTGAGCCCGGCCACCCTACGGAGGAAGCTCATTTCGGCCGCTTGTAGCCGCGACCTTGTCCTTTCGGTCACGACCCAGAGTTCGTGACCATTATTCTACTCTTATGTCTACTGAAGTTCTTTAAATGACAAACGTTTTTATCTCATGAAATGAAATTTAACACCTTCAGAGAAACTGCTTTTATATTTCTGGCCCAAGAACATAATGAGTTTTCCGGTCCCATTTAGCAGATAATGTGATGATATTTCTATATTATTAAAATCAAGAGTCCTGACCTGGCCAGGCTGCAGAGTGACGACGTGCGCTCTGGATCCATGAAACGCTGGGAACCTCCTCAGGTCCGGGTGGACCACGTGGACCCGGCTGAAGACGCTGGACTCCTCGTAGGGGATCCTGGTCGGGTAGAGGTTCACGGTGTCCTCTGGAGGAAACAGGTGCCAGCGCTTCCTACCGAAGGAAACCACTGTTAGAAGTTAATCCAGATGTTTGGTCGGGAGGTTAAGGAGCTCCTCTGGGGTCACGTGGTCAAGTCAAATATGCATGTTTTGGTATCGTTAGAAAGATAAACTTCTTCTCTTTCATTTGAACACGTTTCTTTTAGACGAGATGTCACTGGATGATGGATAGTAAACAGATTTCTGTGTGCACTATGAGCTCTAGGAATAAAACCATAGACTGTGTAAATGTAAGTATAAAAGTTTCTGTTGTGAAGCTCAGTGTGTCGTCCCAGTTTAACTCTAGAAATGGTCAAAGAGGAGGGTTGTACCAATTGTATTATTCATAGAAATAAAACAGGAGTCTAACAGACTTTGAACTGTTTTCAGTTATCACTCGACGAGTACAAAAGAAAATGGCGACTGTAGTTTTTATGACAATAAACCACATCAGTGGGGCGGTAAAGTGTTACAGCTCGCTGGGAGGAGAGCGGACGCATCGCCAAAGATGGATATCTGGATAGCTAACGTTAGCTAGCTTGTCTTTCTCCAGAGTGGCGTGGAGTGAGGCGGAGTTCGACCCACCGCTGCTGCTGGACACAAACCTGCTGTTTGGCTCATTTCCACTGCAGCATAAAATAAAATCATGCGGGAATTTAAAAAAACTAGCTAATTAGCCAGCTAG
>NW_022283818.1:0-5137 GCF_004355925.1 Anarrhichthys ocellatus
ATAATCCTGTTGAGACCAGAGAGGAACACAAAGAAAGCAATCATGGGGCGAGGTGAATGTATCAAATAATCCTATCTGCTCTGTATTTTGCATTCAACAAACACAACTAGAAGCAATACATAATTAATAAATCTGAAAAAAAATTGAATCTTACATTATAGTTGTCGTTTTTGTATGATCTTTTTTTTTACAATGCCTGGTCTAGTCTTATATCAGTAAATTGACAAAAACTGAAATAACTACATATCCATACCCTCCTCGCACTTTAATTTGCAAAAACGGATACATATAACGAATTACTACCAAAAATCCAATTAAAAAGGCTGTTGGGAAATTGGATGTCCGTGTGTATAGATGCAGCAGTGTCAAATGTATTATTCATCATTAAAAAATAACATAATCCTTGATCAATCAAATCATCAATTGTAATACCACCTTCATTTTATATATGCTGTCCTGCCCATGTGAAATACTCTAGAGGAAAAAACAGAAGAAGTTGAAACTGAATTTTTGAAGACTATGCCACTATCAGTTCTGGTAATGACGACTGTGCAATGGCCAACTATTATTCAATGTTCTAATTAAGACTGATTTCAAGTACCATTATTGTAATTACACATACTGTAAATTTTCATTATGCCAGAGGCTATCAAAGTTTCCTTATTGTTAGTTTTCCAATATGAATCACAACATATTTTCTCCTCGGACCGACTTCACAAGGGTTTAATTCCGCCAGTCATTTTGTGAGAAATAGTGAAAATGTTCTTTTTTTGTTTTTCTGAAATGCCACCTAAATAAGATGCTTTCTTGCTTTTTGGTCAATGCCAATGTTTTAATGGATGCAATATTCTGCTACAATTAAGCAGGGAATGGAGCTGAGTAAGGTCATCCTGCCTGGAAAAGTATGCCTGCACTCACTATTATGTATTGAGGGAAATAAGTAATCACCCTTACAGGTTCCATGCCTGTAATCATAGAAATACAATTACCAAATCTACAGACTAATGTGGAAATACGTCTTTCCCACATGTTTCTGCAGAACTGATCATGTCTAAAACTTGCCAAAATACTACTATACAATAACCCTCCATCAAGCAGACACTGTGCAAGGGGAGGATGTATTATTTCGCCAAATGTCTTGGTATGCTGCTACCATCTAGTGGACATACACATCCATATACACATCCATGGGACATACCCAGGGCTTATTTGAGCGTTTAGTGAGTTTAATTTGGTTTGCTTGTCACGGACAAATTCGGGATTATACTCTGTGTAAAGTTGCTCTTCCCATACTGTATATGTATTCAACTACAGAGTGAACCCTGTATTTTACAACAAGATGTTTTCCTGGAAGGTGAAACAGTCTCTACTTTATATGCACCCTGATATACAGTACATATCAAAGTCAATTGACATTCAAACAAACTAATAAACACACAATATGCCTCAATACAAAATCAATCTCAAATTAAATGCAATTCAGGCCCTGCCCTTACTTTTGCGTACTCCCTGATGGGTGGTGTGCAAGATTAAACAATACTGCAAGTGAATAAAAGGGCTTGGCGATGGATCAGTAAAGGGGTAAACAGGGGGAAAGTCATGTGGGCATTTTTGGATATCAACCTGCTCTTGTTCGTGTACTTCCTGTTGTTGTATTCCTACTTTTCTTCTTCTGTGCCCTCCCATCTTTATTCCACCTCCTGCCAGCTACAGGGACAATTTCATCTAAATGGGATGCACAAGGCTGGAGATGTGGTTCTGGGTGGGCTATTTGAGATTCACTTCTTTTCTGTCTTTCCTGACCTGTCTTTTACCTCAGAGCCACAACAGCCTACCTGCCACAGGTTAGTCTGTCAGGGAAACATTGAAAAGCAAAAAGTGGGGGAGGTCAATCTCATTAGAGTAATGTATTTTATATAATAAGAATTTACTCTGAAAGGGAAAAAAAAAAGGCATTTTGTATTTGTGCCATTTTGGACACATCACTTTTTTGCACAGCCTCCTTTAGTATTGTAATAACTGTTGCTATTCAACTGGCTTAATTGTTTTCAAAATATGTAATTGTGCAACCTGTACATGTCTACACAATTGCTATTTGATGTTGTTTTTTCAACAGTGGTATTTCTGTGTTAGTTTTGATATTCTAGGATTCAGGCAGGCCCAGAGCATGGCCTTTGCTATTGATGAGATCAACAGAAACACCAACCTGCTACCTAACGTGACTTTGGGATATAGTCTTTATGATAACTGCGTCAAACTAGGAATTGGATTCCGTGCAGCGTTGTCATTAGCCAGTGGTCGAGAAGAGCAGTTTATATTAGACGATACCTGTGCAGGAACCCCTCCGGTCCTAGGAATTGTGGGTGATTCTTCCTCTACACGTTCTATTGCCATCTCCACTGTCCTAGGTTTGTACAGAATACCTATGGTAAGTTTTCCGCCGTAAATCTTTCGAATCATTTTGATTTAGTTTCAAATTGAATGTCAATTGTAAACATGGACTAATCCACTCGAAAATTGTAAAGGGCCGGTAAAGGCTTTGAATGTTTTTAGGCTGTATAGTCTGTCTTTTTTAACAGGTGAGTTACTTTGCCACATGTTCGTGCCTGAGTGACCGGCAAAAGTTTCCATCCTTCTTTCGGACGATCCCAAGTGACGCTTTCCAGGTGAACGTCTATCAGCAAAATAAAAAAGCATAAAAAAAGCTGTTGCACATAAACATTCCTCAGAAAGAACATCCCTGTGCTGCAATGAAAAATGTATTCGTTTAGCGTAATACCTGTCACATTCCTTGTGCCATTGACGGAGCTGTTTTGTCCGAGCTAACAATGCTGAAAGGCAACTGTTAAACATGGTCCATTGTGGAACCTGTTTATCAGGTTCCCAACTGAATGATTATTCCAGCCTGTGCACTAATCCCACCACTCTGCATTTACTTAGGTGCGTGCTATGATTCAGATTCTCCGGCACTTTGGCTGGACTTGGACAGGTCTGCTGGTCAGTGATGATGATTATGGACTCCATGCTGCCAATTCCTTCCAATCTGACATGGCTCAGTCTGGTGCAGGGTGTCTGGCCTACCTAGAGGTTTTGCCCTGGGGCAATGACCCAGCAGGACTAAGGAGAATTGTGGATATGATGAGGATATCTACAGCTCGTGTGGTCATTGTGTTTGCACATGAGAGTCACATGATTAACCTCATGGAAGAGGTTGGGCTTGAAATAGTTTAATCATAACTTAATATAATTACACACCTTAATGTTTTATTTATCAAACCGAAAAATTGAAGTGTCAATAAAACGTCCTGTAAAAAATAGATTTAATTGAATGAATCACTTCTTATTGTTCAAGGCGCTGTAAGCAGGGTATTATACTGAGATCACTAAATGAGACAAATTACATTGACCTCTAGTTGTAATGACATGTATTACTATGCTCATAATACTGTGTAAAACACATGTTTGAATGACTAAGGCAAGACACCAACTGTGTCATGACAGTATGAATTTACATATTTTTATATAATGCAATGCACAGGTGGTGAGGCAGAATGTGACAGGGATGCAGTGGATGGCCAGCGAAGCCTGGATTGCAGCTACTGTGCTTCAGACCCCCCAACTCATGCCGTACATAGGTGGCACTCTGGGCATCGCCATCCGTCGAGGAGAAATACCAGGTTTCAGGGACTTCCTGTTGCAAATACGACCTGAACACAACAACAGCTATGGAAATAGCATGGTGAGTTTAACCTTGCAATCTGATCTGGTATTTTGCAATACTAATACAGTATATTATGACACTCTGTTTTGAATACATTTCAGGTAAATCAGTTTTGGGAATACACATTTCAGTGTAGATTTGCACCACCTCATGCAGGTTGGGTGGAAGCTGGGGGATCACTATGCACTGGACAGGAAGATCTAGAGAATGTGGAGACTGAGTTCTTGGACATTTCAAACCTTAGGCCAGAGTACAACGTGTACAAGGCGGTGTATGCCCTGGCGTATGCTCTTGATGACATTCTGCAGTGCGAGCCGGGGAGAGGGCCTTTCAGTGGGAACAGCTGTGGAACTTTGCAAAGACTGGAGTCATGGCAGGTGGGATATCAGTTTACACTCCACCTGTTTAGGTAACTAAATCCTGTGCTTTAGCATTTATTGTGGAGTAGCGTTTAGGGTATAGAATTAAATACAAATCTGTGTGTTTACTAATCTTAAAGCAAATAGCTGAAAGGATGTTCCCTACATGGGTAACAGCAGTGGATAACAATATCAGGTCAGAGCCAACATCTGCTTTCACTGGGTATATGGTATTATCAGTGATGTGACTTCTCTTTAAAGAAAATGCTATGTTGGAATTGTTAGAGGCATGTCTTCAAATGTTCATAGGTGTAGTATTCAGTTGAAATTTTGAATACTAAGCACTGATGTGTCCCCATGGTTATTTTTTATTTTCCTCTGTCCCTTTTTTTGATAACTATAGCTTGTGTATTACTTGGAAATGGTCAACTTCACCACACCATTTGGTGATCAAGTGTCATTTGATGATAATGGGGATGCCATACCAATATATGATGTCATGAACTGGCTGTGGCTCCCTGACGGAAGAACTAAAATTCAGAATGTGGGTGAGGTTAAAGAGTCAGCCAAAGGTGAAGAACTCACACTTGATGAAGACAAAATCTTCTGGAACTCTGAATCCAAAAAGGTTATTCCTGATTATTCAGACAACTATTTTGTATCCCATGGATGACTCATTATAGCAGTGTAGAAGCACAGTAGCTGCAATCCAGGCTTCGCTGGCCATCCACTGCAGCCCTGTGTAGGGTAACAGATATTTATTTTTCTACATATAGGCACCCAGGTCAGTGTGCAGTGAGAGCTGTCCTCCAGGTACCCGGATGGCCAGAAAGAAGGGGGAATCTGAGTGCTGTTTTGATTGCATCCCTTGTTCTGAGGGAAAGATCAGCAATAAGACTGGTTGGTATTCAGTTTTAAACAGAGCAGTTTGGAGATATAATTTAAGCATGTATCTCAACACTTTCCCTGTCTTCTTAGACTCCCTGGAGTGCACCAATTGTCCAGAGGATTTCTGGTCCAGCCCCCAGCGTGACCACTGTGTTCTTAAGAAAACTGA
>NW_022283819.1:0-5135 GCF_004355925.1 Anarrhichthys ocellatus
CCCCCCCCCCCCCCCCCCCCCCCACACACTCCATTTTAAAATAAAAGCCCCACAGAGTGAATTCTAACTGGAATGCTTGTGATGAAGCCTGATATTTAATAACCTGCTTGTGTTTATCTAACATTATAAGTCCACCCCCCCCACACCCCATTTCAAAATAAAAGCCCCACAGAGTGAAATATAACTGAAATGCTTGTGATGAAGCCTGTCATTTAATAACCTCTGTTTATGTGTCAAACATTATGATTATGTCTCCTCTCCCCCCCACCCAGCCCCACCCTTTCAAAATAAAAGCCCCATGGATTCACTGTATGTAAACATTAAGCTCAAAATTAGGCTTTTTTGTTGAAATAATGAATGCTCTTACTAATACTGCGACAACTACTACTGCTGCTAATGTTTCTAGTATTACTACTACTACTGCTGCTACTACTTCTACTACAACTTTTGCTGTTGCTACTATTACTAGTGATATTACTGCTACCATCAATATTATTACTATCGCTACTGCTATTACTACCACTACAACTGCTACTACTGCTATTCATGCTACTACCAGTACTACTACTGCTATTACTGCTACTTCAAATACTGAAATTAGTTTTACTACTACTACTACTACTGATATATTAAATACTACGACCACTACTACAGCTATTACTACTACTACTACTACTGATACTACTACTTCTAAATACTAATACTTCTACTACTAATGATACTTCTACTACAACTACAACTTCTACTACTACTATTACAAATATCACTACTGCTACTACTTATTCTACTACTAATAATACTTCTACTACAACTACAACTTCTACTACTATTACTACAAATATCACTACTGCTGACATTTTTTTAAGCTACAGAAACCGTTCAAATATCAAAATGTTCAGCTCTTTCAGGAGAGGGGTGCTTTGACTTTTCATATTTGTAATCTTTAAACTTTTTGAATTAAGCTTTTTGCAATTTTCTGTTGAATGGGATCTCTATGGAGAAAATCTTCAAATCCTGTTATACTTCTTCAACTTTCAAAGCCTTCTTCTTCCTCATAATTTCAGCTACAGACACCATAGTTAGACATTTCAACTAGAAGGGTTTTCAGCAGTGCAGTTTAAATGCTTTCGGGCTTCAACATTTTTCAGACGGGTAGTCTCCCATTTCTTAATTTTCAGCAATTTTTTGACAATTAATTTCAGCTTTCAGCATTCCAACGCATTTTCAGCAGGAAATGCATTTTCTAGTTCAACTTCTTCAACTTCTATTTCTTCCGTACATTTTTTGAAACTCTTCTTCATTTTTTAAGCTACAGAAACTGTTCAACTATCAAAATGTTCAGCTCTTTCAGCTCATGGGTGCTATATCTCTTCATATTTATAATCTTTAAACTTTTTGAATTATTAAGCTTTTTGCAATTTTTTTTTGAATGGGATGTCTATGGAGAATATTTTTAAATCCTCTTAAACTTTTTCAACTTTCAAATCCTTCTACTTCCTCATACTTTCAGCTACAGACACCATTTTAACTTTCAAATGTTGAGAAAATCCTGATCTATTGCCGCATAATTCAGCTTTTTGATATCTTTTACACTTTTTGAACGGTAGCAATTTAACTTTTATGTTTTTTCAGCCCTTTTCTGACTTTATAATGGGTGTGTATTGCGCAGCTTAGAGTGTGTGATGTCACCGCTAGAGTGAAGAGCAGCTTGAGATTCTTGTGAAAAAAACATTTGTCTTTTGCCACTGTGTCCACAATCTTCACTCTTCATGAATAATTTTCGGATGTAAAAGTAGCTAATCTTGTCCTTGTCGTAGACAAATGACTGTGGAATCCAACAGACTTACACATTTGGCTCAAGGAGCCGCAGAGCGACATGAACTCCAACCAACTGCTCCATTAGACTCCATGTTAAATCTGACCACTCATTTCTCAAAGAAAGCAGATGGTACCAGTTTTGTCTATTGCGCTGCAGCTCACATTTTTAACACCACAAACATAAAAAACACATCTCCGCATTCGGCAGAGTCTTATCTTTCTCACGGTATCCATATTTTGGCACTCAGACTCCTGCTTTTTGTTAAAAGGGGCTTTGTTCAAAATCACTGTTTACTGTAATGTTTCTTAATCAGTCTGCCTCTAACACCAGGTGCGTCATCACCATGGCAACCAGTTACACACACGCACGCAGGCTCTCTCTCTCTGTCTCTCTCTCATACAGTCATTCAGGTCTTAGAGATTTTAAGAGGACTTTCCACCCCCCCACCCCATTTCAAAATAAAAGCCCCAGAGAGTGAACTCTACCTGAAATGCTTGCGATGAAGCCTGTCATTTAATAACCTCTGTTTATGTGTGTCAAACATTATGATTATGTCTCTTCTCCCCCACCCAGTCCCACCCTTTCAAAATAAAAGCCCCACAGAGTGAAATCTAACTGGAATGCTTTTGATGAAGACTGTCATTTAATAACCTCTGTGTTTCATACATTCTGATTCTGTCTCCTCTCCTTTCTCCCCCACCCAGCCCCACTCTTTCAAAATAAAAGCCTCATGGATTAACTGTATTTAAACGTTAAGCTCAAAATTAGGCTTTTTTGTTGAAAAACGTAATGCTCTGACTAATACTGCGACAACTACTACTGCTGCTGCTAATATAGTATTACTAATACTACTACTACTACTACTACTTCTACTGTAACTTTTGCTGTTGCTACTATTACTACTACTACTACTGCTACTGCGATTACTGCTACCATCAATATTATTACTACCACCACTGCTATTACTACCACTACTACTATTACTACTGCTATTCATGCTACTACAAGTAGTATTACTACTACGGCTATTAGTACAACTGCTACAAGTACTACTACTACTGCTACTTCTTCTACTGCCATTACTATTACTACAACTTCTACTACTACTACAAATATCATTACTGCTACTACTAGCACTTATTCTAATGCTACTAATACTTCTACTAATAATACTTCTACTACAACTTCTACTACTACAAATATCACCACTGATGAAATTTTTTAAGCCACAGAAACCATTCCAATATCAAAATGTTCAGCTCTTTCAGTAGAGGGGTGATATGACTTTTCATAGTTGTAATCTTTTAACTTTTTGAATTATTAAGGTTTTTGCAATTTTCTTTAATTGGATATCTATTTTCAGCAATGTTTTTGCAATTAATTTCAGATTTCAGCATTCCAACGCATTTTCAGCAGGAAATGCATTTTCTAGTTTTCTATTTTAATTATAATGTCTTCTGTGTTAATACGTAGGTCAATTTAGTTTTACCAGATTATGATAAAACATTTAAAAGTCGCGCTATTATTTTTCACCATTGCGCGCGAGGTCTGTGTATTAGTTCGCTCTCGTCGCGGCAGCAGTAAACACTTCCTGTTCCAGTGCAAGTGGAGGAGACGAACACCCAACATTGGTAGGATATACATAATTTTTATTTTCACCACCGCCAGTTTTGGACCGTCCAGTGAATTTATTTAGTTTCTTTTTCTATCGTCAAACTGGAAGAAAAGAGTAGCGTTACAGTTAGTGCACCTGAGTCGCGGCAGCACCAGCCTCATTAACGTGGACCATTCCAGTGCAAGTTAGGGAGAAACAACACCTGGAGCTTGGGTATTTTTTTTTTATTTCTACCCTGCCAGTTTAGGAAAGTCAAGTGGATTTATTCTTTCAAATTTTTGATCTTCAGACCAGACGAAAAACGCAAGAAGGCCAACTACTAACTGTACCTCATGGTAAGTCCAGTTTCAACTTAAGCTAACGTTAAGTTTTCGAACACGTTTGCTAATGTTTCTCCATGCGGTATGCATGCATGTAGCTAGCTAAGCCGTTAGCCACTCTTAGCTTAGTTAAGATTTAAATACTGAATACTATTAGTTACAGGTAACTAAAAAATAACAAGGGAGACAAGGCAGCAGTCTAGCTTATTTTTTCATAATGTTCAGTTGTCAATTTTGCGGCCACGTTACTAAATATGCCTTCCAAAATACCCCCCACATCAAATTTAAATGTGCTTTTCATGGGTGTAACTGTTAATTTGGCAAAGTTTTTGCTTTTAAATGTCATGTATATAGAGATCACCCAGGTCAAAGGGAGTCAAGATTGAGGGAAGGATGTACTGGCATAACGTTAACGTTAGAGAGAATACTGTTGAGCAAGCAGGGTGCTCTCATGTGAAGAAGCAGAGGCTTCCAATGTTAACGATGACATAGAGGGAGACCAGGCACAAGTGTTTCCAGAAAGCACAGATGAGCCACTTTTCCGAAAGAACTTGGCTTTGTTTTACCTTAAACTTCAAGCTAAGTTGTTGCTCCCATCTACAGTTATACAGAGCATTATTGAAGATTTCCAGGCAGTGAATGACATAAGTCAGTCTCATCTGTTTCATAAACTGAGTGAAAAGTTGGCAACTTTAGGGATTCCTGATGGTGACATTAAGAATGTATTAGATGCCTTGAAATCAGATGATCTATTTCGGACTTGCAACACTGGTACTCTAAAAACGGATAAAAGAAGAAAAACGTTTGTTTTTTTTAATTATTTCAGATATGTTGAACCTGTGCCTTTGTATCTTGGACAGAATTAATCTGGAAAGGAATGCTTTGTTCAGTATGTACCTGTTAAAGAAACTTGTCAGTCACTTCTTCAGTGTGACTCAGTCAGACACCAAGTTCATTCAGATTTTGTGACATAGACTGTGCAACATTTATTTCTACACCACTGGCCAGGTCCTCTCGAAGAACAGTTGAGTCCTATTAAAAATAACGTGCAGCAGATAATTGCAAATGATCTACACTAATCTGTTAGTATTAAATCTGATTCCAAGTTTAATGAACTTGCTTTTGTTTCATGTTTGTAACCTTGGTTTACCACCTTGCTTGGGCCATGATATTTACTTTGTAAATACTTTTGTATTGCACAGAAAGAGCTAAAAGACTATTACCCTTTGCCAGAATACAGTATGCTGGGCTTGTCTGTAATTGCATTGCACCATTCTGTCCTATCCCTAGTGTAATGTCTGACGACACCCATGAAAGGGTCCGGGAGATCATCCAGGCCACACTCCCAAGTCTTCCTGAAGAAAAGATGAAGTTATTGGTC
>NW_022283820.1:0-5133 GCF_004355925.1 Anarrhichthys ocellatus
GCTATTTGTTAATGCTACATTGATACTGGATGTAGCCTGCTAGCTGCTAACACTATATGGGTGCTGGATGTAGCCTACTAGCTGCTAACACTATATGGGTGCTGGATGTAGCCTACTAGCTGCTAATGCTATATGGGTGCTGGATGTAGCCTGCTACCTGCTAATGCTATATGGGTGCTGGATGTAGCCTGCTAGCTGCTAATGCTACATGGATGACGAATGTAGCCTGCTAGCTGCTAATGCTGCATGTATGTAGCATTACAACACAGCTTTTCTTCGCCAAAGCTTCATGCGTTAAAGCTGCATTCTCTCTAGTGTCCACCAGGGGGCGACTCCTCTGGTTGTATAGAAGTCTATGAGAAAATGACTCTACTTCTCTCTTGATTTATTACCTCAGTAAACATTGTAAACATGAGTTTATGGTCTCAATCTCTAGTTTCAAGTCTTCTATGAAGTCCTGTAACAGCTGATGCTAAAACTTGTTTTTGTGCGTTTTCATTATCAGTTTTAATAACTAAAGAAAGAAATCTTGTTTTCATGTTAAAACTGGGAATACCTTCAATCAGGTCGGCAGAAAACAAAGTGCAGGATATCTAATTTATTTAATGCCTTTATTTATAAAATATCTTATTTATTTTGTTCTCGTACTCGTGCACGTCTTTCCTCAGCATTACGTGGTCGTCCAACGACACAGAGACATTATTACCAAACAAATTCAACATCTCGGCCGTATCATCTTGAATTAGGAGGCTCATTAGCATACTAAACTGATTCTGGTGGCCATGTTTCTGAACCCAAACCGGATTATCGTGCAGGACAACAACAACAAGAGGAAACGTTGGCATCAGGTTACGATTAGCTGTGACTTCTCACATCTGGGGGTTGTTAATCTCAGGGGGCCGAGGCGGGAGGAGACAGGAAGTCACGGTGAAGGAAGCATCACAGGATAGATCTCTGCAGCCGTAACATCTTTCTCTCTGCACACCGTTCTCTGACGTCGGACCGTTGCTTTGGGCTCATTTCATGTCGTTGGTGCTTCCGTGACTTCCTGTGTGTCTTTCCAGTAGCAGCTCCGTGACCCGGGCGATGACATCCGGGTGCAGCAGACAGTCCAGCAGGTCGTTAGTGGTTATGGTGGCGAGTACGAGCTCCTCGTGGGTCCCATCTGCAGGGCCAGCTGGTCTACATCGAGTTAAACCGTCTCTACATTCTTCTTCCTCCACTTGGGATTGGACCTCCAGATGTTTCGTGGTTTCCGGTAAGACCGCGATGAGATGTGGTCCAAAGGGAACCCTGAAGGCCACAGAATCCTTGATTCTTTCCTTTATTTGTCCTCCAGAGTCCCGCTTGAGCGGACCGGCGTCTCTCTGGTCCCGGGTCGGTTTGTTGTGTCTTTGAGCACAAGCTCTCAGGGCCAGGTTCACACTCTGCATGTTGTCCTGATGGGACGCTACGCCGTCCTGCAGGAACACAACACACACCAGATAGTACAGAGAGTTCCTTTAGAATAAGCGAGTCTCTGATGTCTATTACAGCACATTCCTGAAGTCGTGGAGAGGTCATTGTATTCCACCAGATGCCACGCTCACTTCAACGTTCAGCTGAACTACTATTATATTAATGTCGTATAGATAGAATTCCTTGAATAGTGAGAAGCGAGTCAAATATTTAACTTTTTCTGACGTCAGCCTTATAAAATGCCTACAGTTGGTGTTTTTGGTTGTTCTTGACCTTCTGTAATAACAATGGAACTATAGATGTGAGGAGGTAATAACCTTCATCACCTCAGTGGGGTTGAGCCAGTCGTCGGTGTCGTCGTCTCTTTTAAAGGCGCAGGCCACGGTCCTGGTCACGGCCTCGCCGACTCGCTCCACGTCGTCCTCTTCCTGTGTCGGAGCAGAGAAACCAGAACATGAAGAACACGAAGACCTAAAAGATCACACGATGGAGACGCTTTGATCTGTGACCTTACAGGAGCTCCTCAGGACCAAGAGGAGCTACGGAAGCCCTGAGAGGACAGTGAGAACAAAATAATCAAAGTGTTTATAACTGAAGAACGGGGTTAAACAATGATTGTTTTATTGTTCTGGGATAATCTGTAAAGTTACTTTACGTTTATTATCATCTGTGAAAACCAGTGAAAAAGTCTCAAACCTCAACAATAATAATAATAATAATAATAATAATAATAATAACAACAACAACTTTATTTATATGGCACCTTTAAGTTTACAAAGTGCTTTGACAGACAAAGCAGCAAAAACAAGACACTAACAACAGAAAGCTCAGTGAGACAGTCGATAGAAATAAACTGATGAATAAATTAAATAAATTAATAAATTAATAAAAACATTTAGTAAAATCAACAAATAAAACTGTTTTACCAGGATACATTTACAAAGTTACTTTTTTTTCGTCACTAAAACAACAACAAACAAAGTTTTGACGGGTATTTTAAGAGTTATTTGTTGTCGTATTCTGTTCATAAGAGGCTGAAGTGAACACCACTCACTCCTTCATGCAGTCTGAACACAAAGTAAATATAATATTGTGTTTTAGCAAGTTATCTAAATAAAAAGGTCACCTGGAGAACATTAATGCTTTTAGTCCTCATTAAATGGTTAAATCTTGGCACTATTGTTTAGTTGGTTCATTTAATATTATTATATTTTTGTTGTATATATTGTGCATTTTTATATTTAATATGTTCTACTCTGTTATTGTTGCTTTAACATAAATGCTGCTGTAGTGAAAACATTTCCCCTGTGGGATTAACGTACAGATCTATTAAAACATGGATCAGTGCTGCACTTCAGCCTCTTGTGGCCGGAACGAGTATTACAACAATAAATACCTGCACAAAATAATAATATACATATATGTAAAAATCACCTGCCAAAACGTTATTTACTGGTTTTCACAGATGGAAAAAAAGAATGATCATAAAAATGATGCTCGCATTTGTTGTCACCTGTTCTTTCGTCACAAACAGCTGGAATGAGCTTCCGTACTGAACAGACATGATTTATTCTCACCAGCTCGATCCAGGAGTTGACGCTGACCGTGACGGGGTCCAGAGACTCCACATAGTGCCACCAGTGTCTGGGGACATAAAGCACCTGAACAGGTACAAACACATCACTCACCTGCAGACACAGCTGTACTGATACCAGCCACTAGAGGGCAGCAGACCCCTCACTCATTCATACTGTGACCTGATTAAAACACATTGATTTACTGCCTCCTCAGCATTCACAGGACAAAAGGAATCATCTTTTGATTTACAGACGTGGAGCCAAAACTATTCATTCTGTTTAAAGTAGTTCTAAGAGAATCATCCAAGTCAAGTTTCTCACTGATTTGGAGATTTAAGGCCAAAGGTCAATAATTAACATCCAGAGGGACCGCAGGACTCGACAAGAAGCTCTTTCTGTCCAAAAATGGAAAATCTATAGATAATAAATAAATACAATCAACAGAGATTCAAACAATTGGAGAAGAAAAAAAGTTTTAAAAAAATGCTAAAATGTTATTTAATTTCCATTTTAAGGGTTATTTGCAAAAAAAATACATAATTCAAATGATTAGGAAATAAATGATTGTAGTTTTATTTTAATGAACATTTTTTGGGGTCATTATTATTTTTAATGAAGTGTAATAATGAGCTTAGAGCTCCATCCATCCATCCATCCATTTTCCTCCTCTTATCCGGGGTCGGGTCGCGGTGGCAGCAGGCCGACCCAGACTTCCCTCTCACCGGCAACATGTTCCAGCTCATTCTGGGGGATCCCGAGGCGTTCCCAGGCCAGCTGGGAGATGTAATCCCTCCAGCGTGTTCTGGGTCTTCCCCGGGGTCTCTTCCCAGTTGGACGTGCCTGGAAAACCTCCAGTGGGAGGCGTCCAGGAGGCATCCTAATTAGATGCTGAACCACCTCAGCTGACTCCTGTCGACGCGAAGGAGTAGCGGCTCTACTCCAAGCTCCCTCCTGATGACCGAGCTCCTTACCCTATCTCTAAGGCTGAGCCCGGCCACCCTACGGAGGAAGCTCATTTCGGCCGCTTGTAGCCGCGACCTTGTCCTTTCGGTCACGACCCAGAGTTCGTGACCATTATTCTACTCTTATGTCTACTGAAGTTCTTTAAATGACAAACGTTTTTATCTCATGAAATGAAATTTAACACCTTCAGAGAAACTGCTTTTATATTTCTGGCCCAAGAACATAATGAGTTTTCCGGTCCCATTTAGCAGATAATGTGATGATATTTCTATATTATTAAAATCAAGAGTCCTGACCTGGCCAGGCTGCAGAGTGACGACGTGCGCTCTGGATCCATGAAACGCTGGGAACCTCCTCAGGTCCGGGTGGACCACGTGGACCCGGCTGAAGACGCTGGACTCCTCGTAGGGGATCCTGGTCGGGTAGAGGTTCACGGTGTCCTCTGGAGGAAACAGGTGCCAGCGCTTCCTACCGAAGGAAACCACTGTTAGAAGTTAATCCAGATGTTTGGTCGGGAGGTTAAGGAGCTCCTCTGGGGTCACGTGGTCAAGTCAAATATGCATGTTTTGGTATCGTTAGAAAGATAAACTTCTTCTCTTTCATTTGAACACGTTTCTTTTAGACGAGATGTCACTGGATGATGGATAGTAAACAGATTTCTGTGTGCACTATGAGCTCTAGGAATAAAACCATAGACTGTGTAAATGTAAGTATAAAAGTTTCTGTTGTGAAGCTCAGTGTGTCGTCCCAGTTTAACTCTAGAAATGGTCAAAGAGGAGGGTTGTACCAATTGTATTATTCATAGAAATAAAACAGGAGTCTAACAGACTTTGAACTGTTTTCAGTTATCACTCGACGAGTACAAAAGAAAATGGCGACTGTAGTTTTTATGACAATAAACCACATCAGTGGGGCGGTAAAGTGTTACAGCTCGCTGGGAGGAGAGCGGACGCATCGCCAAAGATGGATATCTGGATAGCTAACGTTAGCTAGCTTGTCTTTCTCCAGAGTGGCGTGGAGTGAGGCGGAGTTCGACCCACCGCTGCTGCTGGACACAAACCTGCTGTTTGGCTCATTTCCACTGCAGCATAAAATCATGCGGGAATTTAAAAAAACTAGCTAATTAGCCAGCTAG
>NW_022283821.1:0-5132 GCF_004355925.1 Anarrhichthys ocellatus
TACGACGCTGAGGATACGACGCTGAGGATACGACGCTGAGGATACGATACACTGTATTTATATTTAAATAGTTGTGCAGCAGTTGCAGTACGAAAGAGGTAAATAAAATATAAAACATCAATAAGGGGAGAATCCAAAATACAGTCTAAGTGAACTACACTAGTGAACTACACTAAAGGTAGTCAACTCAGTATCAGATGGGTTTCTGCTCCGCCAAAGTAGGTGGAGTATTTTTGGGATGGTGTCAGTCTCTGGTAACCGCCATCAATCGGCCAACAAACAGGTTTCCCCCCACAGGACACGAAAAATCATCTGTGACCTTCATCTGAAACACACTTCACTTCCTCCCGCTGTCTGTCTGTCTGTGTCCTGTTCTGCCAGTCGGAGTCACTCTGCTCCATTTCCACTCAGCATGTCATGTAACACACACACACACACACACACACACACACAACCAGAGAGTGACCTAATCAGTGCCTTTTCCTGAAGACAGTAACTGCAGAGTTTGATTCTCATTGCTGCGGTGTTTCCGTCCGGCGGGGCGTCATGAGATCATGTTTGACGGGCAGTTGCTGTTTTATTCAGCAGCTCTGCTTCTGAGCTACACGCTCAGTGAGACCAGCTGTAGCACAGAAATAATCCAGATGTTGTGTCAAGCTGGGAACAGATTGTTAAAATGATCCAACAACCCTACAAAGACCAGACTCCCGACACATAATGAACAAATAATCTCATTGTGCGATGATCTGATTACATCCAGAATCAAGCAGGAACAGGAATTCTCTCGTGTTTCTGTAACAGAGTTAAGAAGGAAATTCGTCAAAATGTATAATTTATACAGCAATCCATGCGGAAAAGGAAAATGGAGAGATGAGGGCAACATGGAGAGGAAACGTCCTTCAGCTGAGCTGCATTAAGACTTGATGAAGTAGATAATAATAAAATAGCACAGTTTGATATTCTCTACTAGTTATGTGTTCATTTGTTTCACAACATCCTGTAACATCCTTGTAAATGTTTAAAATGTTTAACAAGCTGTGATTTTATCTTCAGACTGTCGACACCAACCGATCCGGACTCAAACAATCCATTATTACAACACACTGACGGGAGAATGTCCATGTTCCCTCAGCTCTTTTCTCAGCCCTATGTTCCCTAAGCCTAGAAGAAACCATTTTTATTGTCATATATATACACATAATATACACATATTTGACCAATCTAGGGAGCAGTGGGCTGCGCGGGGAGCCGGGGGTTCAGTGTCTTGCTCAGAGACACTACGACACGTGACACATCCCAGTCGAGGATCGAACCGTTGACCCTGCAGTTACCAGACAACCCTCTTAACCCAGTGAGCCACGGTCACCCCATAGTCCCTCAGTGTTGAATACGCTATTGCTGAAAAAACGCTGGCGTTAAATAACAATGGCCTAATTTCATATGTAGACCGCAGGGACATGTCCCCCTCATTTATATATATCTGTTTGACTAAACTCAAAAACTAGACACATGGACATCTTGGTTCAACGTGCAGGATAGTCCGATATATCTAAACATGTGGGTTAAGTATATTACTACTTGATTAGGTTCAGGAAGAGATCATAGTTTGGTTTAAAAAAAGTATGTTTTTTACGTAACTTAAGTTAAGTAAGTAAGTCACGTCACTTTCTGTAACGTGACTTTTGGTTTTACTCTGAACATGAACAGCAATCTCCAGGGTGAAAGTCCTGTATATGTTTAACGTAACCTCATAAAACAGTTTAATGTCTTACATAAAGTTCCTCTATTTTCGTTCATTTTTTGACGAAAGTCCAGCAACAGGTGTCAATTTTACGCTTGTTACATGAATAAAGTCTTTTAAAAATAAACTTCCATCTACAAAGGAAACTCAGTTAGGTTGAGGAAACGAAACCACTTAGTTAGGTTGAGACGACAAAACTACTTAGTTAGGTTGAGACGACAAAACTACTTAGTTAGGTTGAGACAACAAAACATCTTAGTTAGGTGGAGACAACTAAACTACTAAGTTAGGTGGAGACAACTAAACTACTAAGTTAGGTTTAGAAAAAGATTGTTGTTGGAGTTAAAATAACTAAGGACATTTTTTTATTGATGTACGCCATTTAAGTGACAAATAAATCAACGTTGACGTCTTGTTTCACTTGACCGCTATTAACAGACTTTGATAGTTCTGTCCTCTGCATGTTTTGAAGATAACAAAACTATCTTGTGATCTAATTTTTTTAAATCTGGTTTATATATATTGAGGTTCTCCTCCACTCAACAGAAATACATTCAGCTTCAACATGGTTGAAATGCTGCCTTCAAAAGCGCTGTGTCCAGACAATTTAGTCAAATCTATCATCTCGTCACGCAGACACACACACACACATACAGTACACTGTTTCAGTACACTGAGTGTGTAAAAATGCCTTTCTATAGAACAGAAGAGACCCTGCTGTTCTTTACATTTCTACATGTGACCCCACTGACCCAACACACACACACACGCACACACACGCACGCGCGCACACACACACACACATGCTTCCAGCCACTGGCTTTCTAAATTAATTTGTATTAGAAAGAGAAGAAAGCGAGAAGTGACAAACACAAAGTGAAGCAGAGACTGTGTATGTGTGTGTATGTGTGTGTGTGCGTGTGTGTGCGTGCGTGTGCATGTGTCTGCGTGCGTGTGCATGTATGTGTGGGTGTGCATGTGCGTGTGTGTGTGTGAGACCGCCCTACAATGAGTTCAAAGGTCACCAGGCTGCGTTGCCATGGTATCGACATTGGGCCGAGGATCAGCTGACTCTCGGCGATGATGTCATCGTGTGTGTGTTCGGCTGGTTGGACTCATGAGATGAGAGGGAATCGATCCTGTGACTCTTTTTGTTCAACATTAACGCATGAAAACATTGACATAATCTTAAATTATTGATTGTCAATTCTTTTTTAAATATTAGTACAAATGTTTGTTTTGGTGAAATAACATCTAAAACTGTTTGCACATGTTGATTTAACATTTTCAAAATGTAATCTAGTTAATTTAAATTAAAAATAATAACTATTGTTGAGTCCCACACATCTTTACAAAACACATAATGTTCAGTTTCTGCTCACATCGTATCAATTCAATCAGAAGCATGTTAGAGGACTTTATTACAATTAAAATGAAATTCCACAATAGCAGCAACACTTTCCACACATGTTGCCCGTTTGTTATTTGGGTAAAACTAAAAATGCAAAAATTACATTTGCATTTTTTTTTTTTCACATTCTGGATAATCAGGCTACATCGTTAATATAGAATATTGATTATAGCTCGGTACAACTTTAAAAATGAAACATCAAACAGCTTTCCAAATGTAAAATGGTCATAGAAAGAGTGAGTGTGTGAAAATACAAATGATATTATTGCATTTTTATTATAACTTGAATAACACAAACATAAATGGAAAGTTATAACGCTGTTGTGGGAATTACATTTTAATAAAGTCCCTCATGGGCTTCCATACTCGCGTGTTATTATCAGAGTCAAACCTGCTGTTGAACTGGACTACATGTTATTATATTTACATACATTCTGGGGGTTAGAACGTTAATAAACCTTTATGATCTCATATAAAAAATAACATAATTGAATTAAAACCTCCATGAAAGCGTGCTGAACATCATAGGTGTCATAAAGGAGACTTCATGGTGGAGCAGTTGTATTGGATTGCATTTTATTGCACCGGTGTACCTAATTAAGTGGACACTGAGGTTTCGTAAATAAAGGCTTCTTATTTATTTCACAAGCAATAAAATATATTTAAACGCAGCATAAACAGACGATCTCATTATTATTTATCACAGTTTACTCTGGATTATGTCACACTGCTTTACTGCTTTACTGCTTTTTTATAGTGCAAAAACAAATGAGCTGATATTATAATATTCAATGCAGTGGTTAGCAGCCTTTAAGATGTCTGTGGATTGAACTACAAACAGCGTTAGGAGGATTATTAATCCAACGGAGCAGCTGGAAACAAGAAGAGACAGAAGGACATCGCTGGAGATCCAGAGAGAACAGAAGGTCGAAAGGTGAAAGGACAATGAGGATGAGAAGCTTCAGGCAACAGTGTCAATATCTCTCACACACACACACACACACACACACTCTGACAACCAACTGTCTGTTCTGAAGATACTTCAGTAGTTTGTTCATTGTTGAACAAACTACTGAAAGAAGAAGCTAAATGTCTTCATCGGTTCAGTACAGAGCGGAGGGAAACCCCCGAAAACACACACTCACTCACACACACACACACACACACACACATGCACACACACACACACACACACACACACACACACACACACACACACACTCACACACACAGTGTGATGCTTTCACACACACACGCTCTCTGTTAATCCCGGTCGTGTCCTGACACAACAAACGGCCGTCAGTCAGACGAAACCGTCAATAAAGGAAACATCAATAAAGGTTACAGAAGAGATGAAACTCATGATGCTGAAAGATTCATAGACGTCGTGAGAAAACATAGAAATGTTACTTTAGGTTTAAAAAAAAGAAGAAAAATTTAAGTTTGGGTAAAAAAAAGAACAGAAAGAAACAATTTTTGTGAAAAAAGAAATGATGATTAAAAAAACTTGATGTTTAGTAAAAAAATAAAAGCAACGTAATGTTAGGATGAAGCGAAATATGAGCATTTTCAAAGTGTTACAAAAATAAAATAATGTTTATTTTAAAGAGCACAGACATGAGGTCCTCGGCTTATTTAGTAAATATCTTATTTTTACTGCCATGGTTTCTCACCAATGTTTTGTGATAAGAATTTAAAACATTTTAATTTGCAACAGCTCGGCGTGTATGTGTATGCGAGTGTGTGGGTGTGTACGTGTGTATGTGTATGTGGGTGTATGTGTATGTGTGTGTGAGTGTGTGGGTGTGTGTGTGTACGTGTACGTGTATGTGTGTGTGTGTGTGTACGTGTACGTGTGTGTGTGTGTGTGCATTAATATTTGAAGAGTTTGGGACAGTGAATGTTTACATTCCAGTGGTTGCAAAGTAGCCATCACACACACACACACACACACACACACACACACACACACACACACAC
>NW_022283822.1:0-5132 GCF_004355925.1 Anarrhichthys ocellatus
GGCGGTCAGGTAGCCCTCATGACCCAGGACCACAATCCTCCCACGGCTGTACAGAGAGGCTGCCATCAGGGACTGGCCTTTGCTGTTCATTGCTAAAGGAAAAGCGTGGTCTCCAGTCAGCACCAGGTCACTGGGAACACAGGGGCCACGGAGGTCCAGCTCCCTAAAGCCTCTCATCAGGGACATATAGGCCCTTTCATGGGTATTTGTGATGGGTTGGTTGGACATGGTGAGAAGGATCGATGCTCTGAAGATCAGATGAGAAGGAAGGCGGATGTAGAAAAAAAAGCTGTCAGATGTAAATTGCGTAAAGTTTAACAATTGTTCTCAGATTAGTGGATGTAGAGTCAGTCGGACTGTCCTGTGGGGAAAAAAGGAGAGACCTGACGGATCAAAACAAAAAATATAAAGCTACATTTCCTTTATGTTAGACATCATGCAACAATAAAGTTAGAACAATAAAACATCAATCTAAAACTTTAGCCTCAGAAACAAAAGAAATGTCGTGTAAATTATTATCCAAAAGTCATCACAAATAAACCAAAAATTTCAAGGAAGTTATGTTTTTACCTGTAAAGTCGTCTTTCTGCTTGTATTATTACACTGCGACACTATAACAAGCACTCCTCCAAAAAGACTTCCTTGCAGGAGAGAGGAGTCAATATAAATGAGAGCAAGAGCAGGAGGGACGGTTTCGGTAAAAATTAACAACTGACACCATAGCAAATGGAAGGAACACCTCTCAGTCATATATTGTTTTGTAAGTTCGAGGCTTAAAGAGGTTGGTTGAAGCAGACAAACCCTGGGTGTGACTGTATAAGAAACCGGTTCATCCAGTCAGTATTTTACATTTTTGTGGTCGAGGATCATAAGTCATCTGAAATGATCCCTGCTAAGCAGCAAGAAGTCACACACATCAAGTCATATATCAACCCAGGAATCAAACAACTAAGTCACCTTATGATTCAGTCGATGAGGCTAAGTCTAATATATAGTAAATAAGTCTTATATCAGACATCCAAATAAATAGCTTGTATTCAGCTATAGATAAAAGACTGCAGATGTATGCTTGCATTGTGGGAACACATTCTGGTCTGCGTGGGACACCCAAATAATCTAAATGCACATACTTGGTTACAATGGAGACAGGAAGTCACTAACCCTTGCCAAATGAAACTGAGTAGGAGAGTCAAAAAATACATAAAAGTTCATTGAAGTCAGTGGAAATATCACAGGCATATTATTTCTTTGAGTTAAAATAATGGACCCAAACTCTAAACTTTAATGTTAGAATGGTTGTGGGGAGATGTTTACTTCAAGTAAAATCATTTAATATCACAAGATTGTCATTCCAAGATTCGATCATCCAGAAGTTGACTTAAACCATATAGTCAGAATGGTGAACCCACCACTGGATAAAACTCTCTATTATTTCTCTCTCTCTTCATTTGGGTGGAAAAGCTCTCTCTGGTTGGACTGGGATAAATCCCCCAGCTGTTCTCCAATCAACTAGTAGGGGAGCTGTTTACAATAACTGCAAGGTACAAAAGATTAGCAGAGGAATCAAATTAAGTAGATGTTTATTAGTTAATTTTCCATTGACAGGCATTAAAGTCAAATATTATGTAATGAAATTAAAAACATCTTAAAAAGCCTGACTGATTTACTGTAACTGTATGATATTAAGATTGGGTAATAAAGCAAATTATGTACCAGGGAAAGAAGCAGCTTATTAATTCACACACACAAGAAACATCTACACATCCCTGAAAGAATAAGGCTGGGGATATATTTGCTTTTTAACCAGGTGTTCCTGTTGCTTAGGCGTTATGTTCATTTCTGAGGACGTGCACAACCAACGGTCCAAACGGATGCAGGATACGCAAGGTAGCGTCATGCGCATGCAA
Source organism: Anarrhichthys ocellatus (assembly GCF_004355925.1). Taxonomy (NCBI): domain Eukaryota; kingdom Metazoa; phylum Chordata; class Actinopteri; order Perciformes; family Anarhichadidae; genus Anarrhichthys; species Anarrhichthys ocellatus. The sequence continues at coordinate 1,908 of NW_022283822.1, forward strand.
ACGTGTAGTTAAAAGCAAATATCTCCGACCTTAATGTTATCATGACCCTAAAACAAAAATCTGCATTTCATCCCTCTAGTCTACACCTTCAATCAGCAGAAGTTCAGTCGTACTGGACTTGAGTGCCAACACTCAAAGCTTACACATGTATGTTGAGCCAAAGTCAATATTTGTAGACACTGAGACTGTAATAATACCACATTAACTGTGTCTACTCAACATCATCACACACTTCTAATGGTAGTGTTAATGGTTTTGCTACAAAAGCAACCAAGGTGCTTCATTTGCATCAAGTCAGATATGAACCCAGCACTGCATCAGGTAAACCCATAACTTAGTTTATGAGGCAAAGTCCAAATTATAAATGTTATATATTAACTAACCAAACAGATAGCTTTTATTCAGCTTTAGATACAATACTGCAGATGTTTGCTGGCTTTGTGGGAACACTTTCAGGCCTGATCTACATCCCAGACTTGGTTACAATGGGAACAGGACTCATTGTATTTCATGATCCTCTGCCAATTTAAACAGATTACAAGATTCAAAAACAAAGGATACAGTGGAAATATGCTTTGGAATATTCCTCCCTCAACTTAACCTATCAGAATGGTTGTTACCTCCTCAATACCTCACATATCTTCCCACCAGCAGCATTTCCTCTTTATGTGCATGTGTCGTGCATTTGTCTGTGTTACGCACGTTTATCTGCTCAGAATTTGTTGTCTTCATTTTTGTGCATTTTTTGTGTCAGTAGGAAAGGTCATAAAACACTCATAACAAGATGAGAGACAATCTTAAGATATCACACCAGTCGCGACGCCAGGTACGTAAAGTGGGTGAGTTTGTCACCCTTGCTTGGACCACGCCCATCCTCCAATTTGACCTTCATTTCAATCTCAACTGCACACCTGTAAAGTTCCATGACTGCATGGTGCACTGCAGTGATGCTATCAAGGTCACAAATCTGTCCACAAACACCTGAAAAAGGACTCAAAAGCGCCTCTGTGGTGGTGTGGACCCAAAGATCGACACACACACACTCAAGAAGACTCGCAAAGGTGGAAACAATACCAGTATCGCTGTCATGGCTGGAAGCAACTTGCAGACAAATAGATTCCCCAGAAATACCTTCTCTTCCTGCCTCGAAGCACAGAATGTAGTCTGCTGTACTACAAACAAGAATGGGCTCGTGATCATTAGTGCGCAGCTGAACAAGCACTTGGCCCACCCTTGATACATTTGATTATTATTCAGATTACTCATGTTATTCTAAATCAACAAAATAAATATTCTGTGATCACGAGAACAGTTTTAATTAATAATAATCCAAAAATATACGTATATATTATGATCAATAAATAATCATTTTGTGATGTCAAGAAAACAGGCTTGTCATTACAAGATAAGATCATGTTTGCAAATATTGTCAAGAATATATGCTATTAGATTTAAGGATAGGCACGTCTGTGTAAGCAGGCCCTATCTTCAAGAATATAGATATCCTTTTATTCTTACATTACGGCTGCTGCAATAATCAATCAACAGTTGCAGAGATATATTTTGGTAAATTTATTAAATGATATGATCAGAATGGCTGAGCCACTATTGGGCAATCTCTCTTCCACATTATTTTGTATGTCTCTCTCCATCTGGGTGAAGAAACTCCCTTAAAATTCCATAGCAGTTCTCCCTTCAACCGGCAGGGGAGCTGTTTAACAACAACTGACAAAATTAGAGTGAACAATAAAGTAATTGTTCAGGTGAATTTGCAAATACATTTTACATTAAAACAAGCTGTATAACCCCAACAACTATTATCTATATTACTTCCATGTTGTACAATCCACATATCTAGTTCCATATGTGAATATGGTGAATTTGACCACAAGTTCAACAATAATTCATCCCTTAGTTCTCTTCTCATTCAAAAACAAACGAATGAATGAAAATAAGTAGCAGAGGGGTGCATTAAATGTTTATTAGTGTCTTTTCCATTGACAATAAAGAAAAATGTTAAATTAAAGACATGTAGCAGGAGATGTTATAAAGCATGAATATACTGTCCAATAACAAGCAGAAGCATTAGAGCATGCAGTTTACTAATTCAACAAAGAAACATCCACATATCTCAAAGTGAATTACTGTTATTATGACCCTTAAATAGAAACGCATTTTTTTTTTCTCCCTATAAATGATTTTAAAGGTTCTCTAAATGAAGTCTGTGATGGAGGGCACGAACAGCGCAAACAACAGCTGATAGAGGTGTAAGGTGGGCATTATCAGCTGAAACCGCCTGTGGGCGGAGTGCAGAGCGCCGGGCATTAGCTATCCAGTGGGACACACAAACAGGAACTCACATGCACTAACATGCACGCACGGCCGGACCGGCTACGGATTTCGACACACGGAGGGAGAGCAACTTCATTCTATGCTCAGGACGCCATTACCCCACTGTATCAGATAATAGTTATTTGCTGCTATATGAATACTCTGAATGTTGTATATTTATCCTTATAACTCGTTTATAATAACTTGTGTACAGCATCGGTTACAGTGCTAGTGCTAAGGACTTAAGACATGTGGAATGACAGCAGAGGTATTAATGCTGCAGTTCCAAAAAAAAAGTGTTTCGCAGGTTTTCTAACTCATCTTCAAAATACAAGTATAGCCCACTTGGTAACAAATATTAAACAAATAAAACATGTTCTTTTCAAATGGAGCTGCTGAATATAAAAACTGTATATATTTGGTTAACTATGTAACTCACGTTTAGTTTTTTAAATATTGAAATAAATGTGGAAAAAATACAACAAGAAAAGAAGAAAAGAAAGCCCGTTAATTAAATTACCCACTAAATACTCAATGTAATAAATTTGGTCCTCATTGAACCCATCGATCTGCACTATTAATCAGCAGAAGTTCAGTCGTACTGGACCATGGGGTTGTCACTCCAGGGAGGCAGATTGGAGAGCTTCTCCTCAGTAGCTGTTTCTATGGGCCAGCCCCAGGCTTTAAAGAATGCAGACAGATTCATCCCCACAGTCTGGGAGAAAGTCACAGCATACAGGTTCATCTTTCCACTGTTGTCCTTTGGAATGTTGGTCATCTCGTGGTAGGCAGCAAACACCTTCTTAAAGGCATCCCAGCCAAACTTGTCCTGGAGCTGCATGGAAGTAGACAGAGGTAAAGGAAAACCTGGAAAAACAGCATTGTTGTCTCTTC
>NW_022283823.1:0-5128 GCF_004355925.1 Anarrhichthys ocellatus
ATGCCAATACACGTGTTACACTGATGCCAATACACGTGTTACACTGAAGGACACTACAGATACTCTGACCTTGAAGTAGTGGAACTGGAAGGGCTTCGTGTTGTGGGTGTAGAAGTGGTATCCGACGAAGACAACTCCCGCCATCAGAACAATTAGCAGCACCACTCCGACTCCCATCCCGGCCTTATGTGCCACGTGCATCTGCAGAACCAATCACAGATGAGGTCTGAAGTCAAATATGGGGAAAACTTCATTTTAATTATTGTAGAAATGAGTAAATAATGTGTTGTTATGACTTGCCTCTTGGCGAGGAGGCGGGGCTTTCAGCGGCCCCTGGAGAACGTGAATGATGCCGTTTGAAGCCAGGATGTCCGAGTCGGTGACAAAGCGGTCGTTGATGAAACGGGACGACTGAGGAGATTAAAAAAAGATTTAAAATGAATGAAAACTAAATTCTCATGTGAATCTACATGTCCAGAACCATTAGCAGCAACTGTTTGTTTGCACTGCCTTAAATGAGCATTTTCTGTCTGAAAGTGGATTGTTTTCATCAGATATCTCTAATTCCTGATTTAAACGATAGTTCTGTGTTTAATAATAAATCTGACCAGAGCCGACAGGCTGAGGAGGTCAGCGACACCGAAGACGGTCAGACTGCCGACACGAGTTCTGATCCGGCTGCCGTTCTTCAGCTGGCTGAGAGGAAGAGCCCGACCCTCCGACAGGTGGAACTCAACATCCCGCTGAGACAGAGTCTGCAGGGACACATGGACGGACAGGTGAGGACACATTCACAAGTAGAAGTACCTGTTGAAAGACCTTTCCCGTGTGACTCACCTGGTTGTCAGGCAGGCCGTTGTTGTCCGGCACAAACAGAGTTGACTGGACCGTCAGGTTACTGAGACGCTTCACAAACTGCTTTCCCAACACAGACGCCTGAGAGTAGTTCAGGATTTGCTGCAGAAGAAAATAAAGAGTAAAAGAAGATTAATACGGTGAAGGTTCAATGGCAACAACATGTGATGACAAAGGTTTAAATGTCTTGTAGTACATCATAAAACATTTGCTTTAATTTATGTGACTCGGCTATAAACAACAACATGTGATAAATTGTGACTCAGCAGAAAACAAACATCAGACTCACTGTGAGGAAGTTGGAGAAGGTCGGTGTGGATTTGAGGACCTGCAGCAGGTTTCCTGTACAGCTGACTCCGTCTCCTACGTAGCCGGGCTTACACTCACACTTCACCTCTGAAACAAAACACAGAATTACTGAAATATGCTAATTATTGATGATCAATACATTAGAATCACACGTCTGATCCAGCAAAAACAATTCTGGTTACGATGTCATTTCAAACTCCTCTCTCACCCTTCATCCGGTAGCAGAAGGCGTCCCAGCTCTCACTCTTTTTGCGTGTGCCGTAGTCCACAATGCCAATGTGTCCAAAACCACATTGGGGGTTGGAATATGTGGTGGGGTACGCCACCCGGGCCTGGTCTAACCAGCCGGCAGCACACATATTCAACCCACCCTACAACAGGACCAGCAGACAGCAGCTTTAACTCAGAGACATACAGGACCAGCAGACATCAAGAATAGAATATAAACTATCTAAAGGATCCGTCCGGTGATCTGCATTTTTCATCAAATCTCATGTTTAAACTCAAACCAACAACACATTGATGTGTTCTGATGGAGCTCTATGGTTAAGAGCAAGAAGAGATATCAGGCATTGATGCACACAATACAGTTAATATGTGAGACAAGTTAGAGACAGAGTGTGTGTGTTGTGTTCAATGACCTGCTGAGCGTAGGACAGCTGGTTGTAAGTCGCCAATTTCCCTCCCTCTGCAGCGCAGGTCTGTTGAGCTGCAGTGAAGTTCAGTTTGTACTGACCTTCACCTGAACGGAGGTGGAACACACCGAGCCTCGCGTCTAGACACACACACACACACACACATTTTCATTACAAACCATTAATAAGAGCATTTTGTGTGACTCTTATTTTGGAGGGAGCACGTCCTGTTTGTCAGCAGAGACACTCGTTTTCCTGAGACAGGTGACGGTTTCCTACCTTCAAAGTGGAGGTCGGTGCATTTGGCATCTCGGTGACATCGCCCGTTGTCTTGGAGACAGCGGCTGATCGGCAGCTCTTTGACGTGACAGGTGAGTCCGTCTCCGATGAAGTCGTCCTTACAGGTGCACTTCTTCTTCCCCTGTTCACACAAACCAATCACAGGTTAGTCTGATGCCATGTGAAGGACATGGTGCCGTCCTCAATGTTGTCCTCACCGGAGCCGTCATGGTGCAGGTGGCGTGTTCGTGGCAGCCGCCGTTGTCCCCCGAGACACACGGGTCGAAGGGCTGGCAGGTGAACCCGTCTCCAGAGTGACCTTTAGGACAGGTGCAGCTCACCTGTTCTCCCTTCTGAGAACACCGGGCTCCTCGAGCACAACCACCGTTCCACGTCTGACACATGTCCATCGCTGCAGACAGACAGGAGGGGCAGAAAGACAGGAGGGCAGGGAGACAGTGAGACAGAGAAAGACAGTCAGACAGACAGGGGGACAAAGAGACAGAGAGACAGGTAGAGACAAGAACCCGTTACATTTTAAAGCCGATCTGAAACTCAAGGTGGATAAACGTTGACATTGTTCAGGTCCGTCAACATTAGTGAGTCTCTCTGTCCTTCCACCTTGTATTGAGCTGGTGGTGTGTTTACCTGTACAGGTGAGTCCATCTCCTTCATAAAATGGCCGACACACACAGGTGTTGTTCTGTTGACAGACGGCTTTTTCCGAACAAGGCGGAGAACACTCGGAGACTTCAGCTGGAGGAAAACACAGATGTGTGTGAGCGTACGGTCTCACTCTGAGGACACCGACAGGTAGTCCAGGACTCACCTTGGAGGGTCTCGCAGCACTCTCCGGTCCAGCCGGACTCACAGAAACATGATCCGGTACCTCTGGGCCCGTCGTCACATGACCCGTGTTCTGAACAGGTACAGGCTGAGAACCAGAAGGAAATAAACCGTTACGCACCTGTAGACACCAAACAGGAAGCTTGTCTGACCCACTGCTCACCTGTACAGGCGTCTCCGTAGAAACCGTCACTGCACAGCTCACAGGCCACGCCCCTGAATCCTGGGTCACAGGTACAGGTGCCGTTACCAAGGTGACCGTCATCACATTGACCGCGGTTACCGCAGGGAGAGCCGCCTCCACCGGGACAGACTGGACAGATCAATCACGAGTCCACCGGTGGGCTCATTAGCCATTCATGACATCACCGTGACATCGCACACATTTAAATGATTTATTCTGACTTCATCTCTACAACTTGTTTTTTCATTACGTAACCAGCGGCGTCGTCTCACCGAGACAGTCTCGTCCGTGGTAACCATGACAACACTTTGGCTGCCAGAAGTTGACGGTGCAGATGCTGCGACAGCCGGAGTTCTTGGTGACGAACATGGTTGGAAGGTCGCACTTCTGAACCTCCTGAAGAAGAAAAAACAAAGACAGGAATCAGACGCACACACACATTGGGACACATTCATTAACATGATGATGACGATGCAGACCTTCAGTTTGGACCCTCTGGAACAGCGAGACGATGAGGAGGTGCAAAGTCCACAGCTCATCTACCACAGAAGAGGAAACCAACAGATCACAGTTAGAGAGACTGTGAACAAACACATTTCATTTTGTGTGGATGGAGAAGAAACGCTCTGCAAGAACATTTAACAAAGAGCATATCCCAAAAATATTCCAATCAAGGAAATCACAGCATAATTCTCAGCCTTTTGCAGGATTGTCACCTTCAAAAACACGTTCAAATCCAAATAGAGATAAAGAAATTCATCGTCAGAAGAAGCAAATAAGAGATTTGTGGTGAGTAAAGTGAGGATTCACCTGAAGGTCGAAGGCCGTCTGTTCATCACAGCGTCCTCCGAGGCTGGGCGGAGTCAGCAGGCAGTCGATCCCGTAGGCGATCCCACCGCTAAAGACGAGGTGTCTCTGAACGATCCGACACTTTCCATCGTTTACAAAGATTTCTCCCTGTTCAACGGAGAAACAACCGGATTAACCAGTGACCACAATATCAACTCTTCTTCTTCTTCTTCACTTTTTATCTGTTTCTGTTGTTCTTACGATGTGGTCCGTCCCTCCACAGGTGAACGAGAGCGGCGAACCCTGCAGAGTCCGAACCGAGTCCAGATGGATCAAAACCTCAGCATAAACCTGAGTGGAGACAGGAAGTAAGAAAAATAAACTAAAAACAGAGAATCAGTTCAGAAGAAGAGTCCTGAGAGGAAAACCTGTGACTCTGAAGAGGAAAAGGTTGTAAAGAGTAAAGAGTTCCTCCTGGTGGCACAAACCTCAGGTCAGATCACATTTTACCTCCATGTGTCCTGGTAAGCCAACGAACGAGTGACTTTGATTTTGTACTGTCTTGTCTTGAGATCACAAACCTTTATTGTGAAAGAGTTTGTACAGTTGTTTAGTAACTCCTTTGTACGTCGCGTTGGACAAACTCATTGGCCAAATGAATGAATGTAATATGTGTGATTTCATTATGCCGATGATACACAGCTTTACCTTCACAAACATCACACTGGTTTTAGTTTGCTGCCTTCACTAATGTCTGTCTAGCTGATAAAATGATTTTATAATTATTTATGAAATAATTCTCTTCAAGACAAGACATATTCATGAACAGGGACTGTCAAGTCTGCTAAATAACTCAAGAACTGAACTGACTCTTAGTTATTCCAGACTTGTGGTTAAAGAACCAACAAGTCTTTTCTGGAACCATCTTCCTGTGGAGACTCATCACCTTCTGGGTCTCCAGGATGTGGTACTTCAGGTACTCCACCAGCTGCGGTCGGTTGTCTCGGTGAAACAGGAAGTCCCTCTGCTCCTGTGGCAGCGACGCCATGACGCCATCTGAGGGCAGGAAGACCGTCACCGGCTGGTGAATCCCATCATTCAACAGGTCCATCACACCTGTGTCCTGACACAAACATACAACATACAAGATCATCAATCAAGAATATAAACATATGTCACTGTTTAACAAGACACATCTACCAATCACGACCAAGAACAAGACACATCTACC
>NW_022283824.1:0-5127 GCF_004355925.1 Anarrhichthys ocellatus
AGTACACAACATCTGGAGTACTACAGTGAGACTACAGTACACAACATTTGGTACTAGTACTACTCGTAGTAGTACTTGTAAAGTACTAGTACTACTCGTAGTAGTACTTGTAAAGTACTAGTAGTAGTATCAGTAGTACTAATAGTAATAAAATAGTAGTGCTAGTAGTAGTATCAGTAGTATTAGTACACTAGTAGTACTAGTAGTATTAGTACCTCGGTGCTGACCAGCTGAAGCTCCACTCGTTGACATCGATCTCTGTACTCCAACACCTGCACACACAGTCAGAACTCTCAGTACTGTAGTAATACTACTGACTATACTGTGATATCTGTACTGTAGTAATACTACTGACTATACTGTGGTATCTGTACTGTAGTAATACTCCTCACCTTGTTCTGCAGGCGGTGGATCAACAGAGCCTGTCTGGCCTCTCTCTCTCTCCCCTCCCTCACCCTCCTCTTCCACTCCCTCTGATCACTCTCCAGCCTCAGAGGGAGGGAGAGTGAGGGAGACACTGACTGGTACAGCTGGGGAGGGAGGGAGAGAGAGAGAGAGAGAGAGAGAGAGAGAGAGAGAGAGACGTAATTGTTAGGATTTAGTCCAACTCTAGTCCAACCCGATAATCACATGACCTCCCACCCCTCCTCCCCCTCTCATTCAGAGCTCTGCTCCTGGACTCTAGCTCCTCCCCCTCCTCACCCTCTCATTCAGAGCTCTGCTCCTGGACTCTAGCTCCTCCCTCTCTGCTCGACTCTCAGCCAGCTCCTCCTGCAGACGACACACCTCCCGCTTAAGCTCCGCCTTCTCCTGCTGCCACCCAATCAGCAGCTCTGACTGCATGCTGACAGGTAGACCTGGTCTTCAGGGATCCTGGTGTAGTGGAGACCCACAAGAGCTTATATTTACAGTGGGTACGGAAAGTATTCAGACCCCTTTAAATTTTTCACTCTTTGTTTCATTGCAGCCATTTGCAAAAAATCAAAAAAGTTCATTTTTATTTCTCATTAATGTACACTCAGCACCCCATCTTGACAGAAAAAAAAGAAATGTAGAAATTTCTGCAAATTTATTAGAAATAAAATGAACTTTTTTGATTTTAGCAAATGGCTGCAATGAAACAAAGAGTGAAAAATTTAAAGGGGTCTGAATACTTTCCTTACCCACTGTATATGTAACAGTGTGGTATTAGTACCTTTACTGCAACATAGTATTTTAATAATGGGGTGGTATTAATACTTCTTCATATATAAAGTGGTGTACTATGGTATACTATAACTTCCACTGTGCTCCAGTGTAAAGCAGGTGGACAAAATAACAGAAACACCAGTTCCAACTCTCTGAACCAACATTAAATATTAATGTATAAATATTATACTTCACATATGTGTGCTGTGTACTTGTACTGCAGTAGTGGTAGTATTAGCAGGTACTCTGTTAGTGTCCGTATCTAATCAGCTTGTATTAATCTGTTAAAGTGCAGAGACAGCCGACTGTAGCTAGCCTGTTAGCATGCTAACAGCAGGCAAACAAGACTGTTAATTCAAGTGTTTGACGTTACCTGCTGAAGCTGCTGCACGAGCGTCACTCACAAAAGTGTCGAAAACATTTTTAGAACACTTTAAAAACTACAAACCGTTTCAGTCATCCGGTCTGCACGAGCTGCTGTTTGTTGTTAGCATATTCAAACCAGCGGACGTGACCGTTGACCCCGGAGACAAGGAGGTCACGTGACAGGAAACAAGGCGATGAAATTTAGACAGCGACCCCTGTTGACCGAAAGATATATATATATATATATATATCTCTCTCTCTCTCTCTCAAGCGGGACAAAGATGCCCTGGAACAAGTTCAGAGACGCGCAGCTAGACTAGTGCACGGCCTCTCACACTTCTCATACCCAGAAAGACTCGCCAGCCTCAACTTGCAAACGCTGGAATTTCGAGGCAAACGAGCCGACATGGTCCAAACTTTTAAAATACTGACAGGAATTGACAGCGTACAGTCTGACAGAAGTTGTGAAGTATGTGGCAATAGTATGTTCAAAAAATCCCTCAGCACCACCACGAGAGGTCACGATCTGAAACTACAGCTACAACACCAGCCTGGTCCACGGAAACCTTTTTTCTCAAGTAGAACAACACCGGTATGGAACAGCCTGAGTCAAGGAACAGTTAGTGCCTCCTCAGTCAACGCATTCAAGACCAGCCTAGGGAGAGACACCATCAAAGCCAACACCAACACATATTCTCCTACTAGTTCACCGTCCAGTCCCACGTTCTGCATTAACACATTTAACAAACCTTGAGACTCAACTATTTACTATTGGTTTAGGGTCTCAATACTCTTAAAGGGTACCTAATGACCTTTACTAAAGGTCAATTACTAAAGATAAATATATATATATATATATTTTTTTTTATATATATATTATATAATACAAAAAAGTTTGACTTCAAACGTATATTTCAAAAGAATAAGAAAAATGTATGTTGACTTCAACTGTGTAGTTTGAATAGCAAATGAATTATAATAAATAAAATACTAAAATAAATTTAAAACATATTTAGATTGAATGTAAAAGCATAATTTGAACACATTATATAATTGTGGTGCAACACATCACAGCTCCACTGAGCATGAGTCACATCAGAGGCACATGTGGAACACGATAACATCTGTAGATAACGGGAACATGAAGTATGAAGATATAAATAAGGCTGAAATCATAGAAAACCTGTTGACATGGAAACAGAAACAAAATCAAACAGAAATAAAAAACATCAAAGAAATCAGACAATGAAGAGAATTTATTATCACACGAAGATACAAACAGTTAGTTTTTATATAAAACTGGAATATTCTGAGATAACGAGTTGTTTAACATGAAAATAATATATATTATTACTCCAAAACACTTATTTTATATCTAATATTTATAAGCAAACACAACACATTGAATAAATTACTGTTTGGCTACGTGATGATATTCAAAAGACACCCGAGGGTCTAATGTTGTCTCTAGATGTGTAAAACAAGAGTCACGATACAAATCTGTATTCCTGAATAAAAGTGCACAGCACACCTCTCAACATATCAAGATAATATTCAGTTATTCTTTGTTTAACAGAAACATGCTGCATCACATGATGATGTCATATTCTGATTTAATAAATCAGAAACATCTGAGGCACTTTGAATTAACATTTTACGAATAGCTTATCAATCATTTTCATCCATAAATAATAACAAACGTACATTTACAGTAAAAAAACATGAATCACTTTTTCTCAGTACACTCAAATACACCATCCTCAGGATGTGGTCACACCAGCGTTTAAAAATCTAAAAACGCTTTGTTTTTTTAATTGCCGGATTCTGCAGTTTTGACAAATAAAACTTTGGACAAAGTTTTTTTAAGTTCAGCTTTGACGACAGAATTCACCGTGTTGACCAATAAAAAAACGCCTTCACAGAGCTCAGCTGTGATTGGACGGAGAGCCAGAGTCCAAAATGCAGGAAGCTATCGTCACTTATTAGCTGCGTGTCACCCTCCAGTTCTATTAAAGCTCAAAGTGCTCATCAGACAGGAAGTGATCTTACAAACTTAGCATTCAGTTAGCATCTTAGCTAGCTAACTTGCTAACTTGTAGTTTTCTTTAACTGTCCATGTACCAAGTCTAGCTAGCAGGCTAGCTAGCTTGGCGAGCTAAAGATACATGAAGCCAGTCACACTGTTTCAAGGCTGGATTTTTAGTTATTAGAATTGTTACAAATATCAACAGGATTTTGAACGAGGTTTTTACTTCAGGAACAGAACCTGCTAGTTGTGGGCTAGCATCAGTATATTTCCGGGTAGCTAGCATGCTACTGAAAGTCACGACTTCAAGTAACCACAAGCTTCCAGCTGTTTCAACTCAATATGAACTTCACTGAATCGTCTAAAGCGTTTATCTTACTTCTGTTTAGGTTATTTCTGCAGCCAAAGAAGATTCAGTCAGGAGGAAGCAAAGACACTAAATTATATTTGTCAAGATTTTCTTCAGGTTAAAGACACTGAGGTGTTTTTTCATGAACTAGAATGGATTAAGTGGATTTTCATTTGAGTGTTCAGTGTTTTTATTGATCTTTCCCTGATGAGTTTGGTCGTTCTGCCTCAGGACTAAAGCTGAGACCCTCTTCTGATTCAGTGTCTGTTACCACCTGCTTAGATGAGCTCAGGTTTAAATCCCCTACAGACATGAATCCAGTCTGAATGGAGCTTTAGACTGAAAAAAGCTAAAGAGCTTAAAGTTCTCTAGTTTCAGGTTCTCAAATGTGAATGTTTGCTGGTTTTCTGTGTCTTCGATAGTCTAGTGAATATCTTTGTGTTTCGAACAAAACAAGCAATTTATAGATCAAATGCCGATATTCAAGTTTTGGTAAGAAGTCACATGTCCTCCAACATAAGAAGATACCATTCCGCCCTGGATGAGTACTCAGTGAAGGCGTCCTTATCAGCTGAGCTTGACATGACTTCACTTTTTAAAATAATTTGTTTCAGAAAAGTATTTCATATATAAATCAAGTTTACTGTCATTAGCTTCCCTGAAGAGATGAAGCTGGACTGGACTCCTGAAACTTCTTCCACACGCTGAAGCTGTGAATCAATTAAACTCCGAAGACTTCCCTCAGTTCTGAAGAAAACAATAGTGTGGTGACGTGATGAAGTTGGTAAATCATGAATTGTTTTGGGGTTTAAGGACCTCGTCGAGCCTGGAGGTGACGACAGTTGAGTCTTGCAGTAGTTTTGTTTTCGAAGTCTGAGTTTCTTTCAGTAGGTCCTGAGTTTGAAGACCTTGCTGAGCCTGGAGGTGGCGCTGGAGTACACGAGGAAGGAGCCTTCATCGGTGCTGAAGTATTCCCAGTCTCTGCAGCCGAACGTTGGCAGACTGTGGACCGGAACAAAGCCCTCATAACCCTGCCACCTGAAAACACAAAACATACAGAGATGATAAGCTACAAATAAACAGAAACTAACAGACTCCATTACACACCAACAGACACCAACAGAATCCAACAGAAACCAACAAACACCGACAAACACCAACAGACACCAATAAACACCGACAAACACCGACAAACACC
>NW_022283825.1:0-5127 GCF_004355925.1 Anarrhichthys ocellatus
AGTACACAACATCTGGAGTACTACAGTGAGACTACAGTACACAACATTTGGTACTAGTACTACTCGTAGTAGTACTTGTAAAGTACTAGTACTACTCGTAGTAGTACTTGTAAAGTACTAGTAGTAGTATCAGTAGTACTAATAGTAATAAAATAGTAGTGCTAGTAGTAGTATCAGTAGTATTAGTACACTAGTAGTACTAGTAGTATTAGTACCTCGGTGCTGACCAGCTGAAGCTCCACTCGTTGACATCGATCTCTGTACTCCAACACCTGCACACACAGTCAGAACTCTCAGTACTGTAGTAATACTACTGACTATACTGTGATATCTGTACTGTAGTAATACTACTGACTATACTGTGGTATCTGTACTGTAGTAATACTCCTCACCTTGTTCTGCAGGCGGTGGATCAACAGAGCCTGTCTGGCCTCTCTCTCTCTCCCCTCCCTCACCCTCCTCTTCCACTCCCTCTGATCACTCTCCAGCCTCAGAGGGAGGGAGAGTGAGGGAGACACTGACTGGTACAGCTGGGGAGGGAGGGAGAGAGAGAGAGAGAGAGAGAGAGAGAGAGAGAGAGAGACGTAATTGTTAGGATTTAGTCCAACTCTAGTCCAACCCGATAATCACATGACCTCCCACCCCTCCTCCCCCTCTCATTCAGAGCTCTGCTCCTGGACTCTAGCTCCTCCCCCTCCTCACCCTCTCATTCAGAGCTCTGCTCCTGGACTCTAGCTCCTCCCTCTCTGCTCGACTCTCAGCCAGCTCCTCCTGCAGACGACACACCTCCCGCTTAAGCTCCGCCTTCTCCTGCTGCCACCCAATCAGCAGCTCTGACTGCATGCTGACAGGTAGACCTGGTCTTCAGGGATCCTGGTGTAGTGGAGACCCACAAGAGCTTATATTTACAGTGGGTACGGAAAGTATTCAGACCCCTTTAAATTTTTCACTCTTTGTTTCATTGCAGCCATTTGCAAAAAATCAAAAAAGTTCATTTTTATTTCTCATTAATGTACACTCAGCACCCCATCTTGACAGAAAAAAAAGAAATGTAGAAATTTCTGCAAATTTATTAGAAATAAAATGAACTTTTTTGATTTTAGCAAATGGCTGCAATGAAACAAAGAGTGAAAAATTTAAAGGGGTCTGAATACTTTCCTTACCCACTGTATATGTAACAGTGTGGTATTAGTACCTTTACTGCAACATAGTATTTTAATAATGGGGTGGTATTAATACTTCTTCATATATAAAGTGGTGTACTATGGTATACTATAACTTCCACTGTGCTCCAGTGTAAAGCAGGTGGACAAAATAACAGAAACACCAGTTCCAACTCTCTGAACCAACATTAAATATTAATGTATAAATATTATACTTCACATATGTGTGCTGTGTACTTGTACTGCAGTAGTGGTAGTATTAGCAGGTACTCTGTTAGTGTCCGTATCTAATCAGCTTGTATTAATCTGTTAAAGTGCAGAGACAGCCGACTGTAGCTAGCCTGTTAGCATGCTAACAGCAGGCAAACAAGACTGTTAATTCAAGTGTTTGACGTTACCTGCTGAAGCTGCTGCACGAGCGTCACTCACAAAAGTGTCGAAAACATTTTTAGAACACTTTAAAAACTACAAACCGTTTCAGTCATCCGGTCTGCACGAGCTGCTGTTTGTTGTTAGCATATTCAAACCAGCGGACGTGACCGTTGACCCCGGAGACAAGGAGGTCACGTGACAGGAAACAAGGCGATGAAATTTAGACAGCGACCCCTGTTGACCGAAAGATATATATATATATATATATATCTCTCTCTCTCTCTCTCAAGCGGGACAAAGATGCCCTGGAACAAGTTCAGAGACGCGCAGCTAGACTAGTGCACGGCCTCTCACACTTCTCATACCCAGAAAGACTCGCCAGCCTCAACTTGCAAACGCTGGAATTTCGAGGCAAACGAGCCGACATGGTCCAAACTTTTAAAATACTGACAGGAATTGACAGCGTACAGTCTGACAGAAGTTGTGAAGTATGTGGCAATAGTATGTTCAAAAAATCCCTCAGCACCACCACGAGAGGTCACGATCTGAAACTACAGCTACAACACCAGCCTGGTCCACGGAAACCTTTTTTCTCAAGTAGAACAACACCGGTATGGAACAGCCTGAGTCAAGGAACAGTTAGTGCCTCCTCAGTCAACGCATTCAAGACCAGCCTAGGGAGAGACACCATCAAAGCCAACACCAACACATATTCTCCTACTAGTTCACCGTCCAGTCCCACGTTCTGCATTAACACATTTAACAAACCTTGAGACTCAACTATTTACTATTGGTTTAGGGTCTCAATACTCTTAAAGGGTACCTAATGACCTTTACTAAAGGTCAATTACTAAAGATAAATATATATATATATATATTTTTTTTTATATATATATTATATAATACAAAAAAGTTTGACTTCAAACGTATATTTCAAAAGAATAAGAAAAATGTATGTTGACTTCAACTGTGTAGTTTGAATAGCAAATGAATTATAATAAATAAAATACTAAAATAAATTTAAAACATATTTAGATTGAATGTAAAAGCATAATTTGAACACATTATATAATTGTGGTGCAACACATCACAGCTCCACTGAGCATGAGTCACATCAGAGGCACATGTGGAACACGATAACATCTGTAGATAACGGGAACATGAAGTATGAAGATATAAATAAGGCTGAAATCATAGAAAACCTGTTGACATGGAAACAGAAACAAAATCAAACAGAAATAAAAAACATCAAAGAAATCAGACAATGAAGAGAATTTATTATCACACGAAGATACAAACAGTTAGTTTTTATATAAAACTGGAATATTCTGAGATAACGAGTTGTTTAACATGAAAATAATATATATTATTACTCCAAAACACTTATTTTATATCTAATATTTATAAGCAAACACAACACATTGAATAAATTACTGTTTGGCTACGTGATGATATTCAAAAGACACCCGAGGGTCTAATGTTGTCTCTAGATGTGTAAAACAAGAGTCACGATACAAATCTGTATTCCTGAATAAAAGTGCACAGCACACCTCTCAACATATCAAGATAATATTCAGTTATTCTTTGTTTAACAGAAACATGCTGCATCACATGATGATGTCATATTCTGATTTAATAAATCAGAAACATCTGAGGCACTTTGAATTAACATTTTACGAATAGCTTATCAATCATTTTCATCCATAAATAATAACAAACGTACATTTACAGTAAAAAAACATGAATCACTTTTTCTCAGTACACTCAAATACACCATCCTCAGGATGTGGTCACACCAGCGTTTAAAAATCTAAAAACGCTTTGTTTTTTTAATTGCCGGATTCTGCAGTTTTGACAAATAAAACTTTGGACAAAGTTTTTTTAAGTTCAGCTTTGACGACAGAATTCACCGTGTTGACCAATAAAAAAACGCCTTCACAGAGCTCAGCTGTGATTGGACGGAGAGCCAGAGTCCAAAATGCAGGAAGCTATCGTCACTTATTAGCTGCGTGTCACCCTCCAGTTCTATTAAAGCTCAAAGTGCTCATCAGACAGGAAGTGATCTTACAAACTTAGCATTCAGTTAGCATCTTAGCTAGCTAACTTGCTAACTTGTAGTTTTCTTTAACTGTCCATGTACCAAGTCTAGCTAGCAGGCTAGCTAGCTTGGCGAGCTAAAGATACATGAAGCCAGTCACACTGTTTCAAGGCTGGATTTTTAGTTATTAGAATTGTTACAAATATCAACAGGATTTTGAACGAGGTTTTTACTTCAGGAACAGAACCTGCTAGTTGTGGGCTAGCATCAGTATATTTCCGGGTAGCTAGCATGCTACTGAAAGTCACGACTTCAAGTAACCACAAGCTTCCAGCTGTTTCAACTCAATATGAACTTCACTGAATCGTCTAAAGCGTTTATCTTACTTCTGTTTAGGTTATTTCTGCAGCCAAAGAAGATTCAGTCAGGAGGAAGCAAAGACACTAAATTATATTTGTCAAGATTTTCTTCAGGTTAAAGACACTGAGGTGTTTTTTCATGAACTAGAATGGATTAAGTGGATTTTCATTTGAGTGTTCAGTGTTTTTATTGATCTTTCCCTGATGAGTTTGGTCGTTCTGCCTCAGGACTAAAGCTGAGACCCTCTTCTGATTCAGTGTCTGTTACCACCTGCTTAGATGAGCTCAGGTTTAAATCCCCTACAGACATAAATCCAGTCTGAATGGAGCTTTAGACTGAAAAAAGCTAAAGAGCTTAAAGTTCTCTAGTTTCAGGTTCTCAAATGTGAATGTTTGCTGGTTTTCTGTGTCTTCGATAGTCTAGTGAATATCTTTGTGTTTCGAACAAAACAAGCAATTTATAGATCAAATGCCGATATTCAAGTTTTGGTAAGAAGTCACATGTCCTCCAACATAAGAAGATACCATTCCGCCCTGGATGAGTACTCAGTGAAGGCGTCCTTATCAGCTGAGCTTGACATGACTTCACTTTTTAAAATAATTTGTTTCAGAAAAGTATTTCATATATAAATCAAGTTTACTGTCATTAGCTTCCCTGAAGAGATGAAGCTGGACTGGACTCCTGAAACTTCTTCCACACGCTGAAGCTGTGAATCAATTAAACTCCGAAGACTTCCCTCAGTTCTGAAGAAAACAATAGTGTGGTGACGTGATGAAGTTGGTAAATCATGAATTGTTTTGGGGTTTAAGGACCTCGTCGAGCCTGGAGGTGACGACAGTTGAGTCTTGCAGTAGTTTTGTTTTCGAAGTCTGAGTTTCTTTCAGTAGGTCCTGAGTTTGAAGACCTTGCTGAGCCTGGAGGTGGCGCTGGAGTACACGAGGAAGGAGCCTTCATCGGTGCTGAAGTATTCCCAGTCTCTGCAGCCGAACGTTGGCAGACTGTGGACCGGAACAAAGCCCTCATAACCCTGCCACCTGAAAACACAAAACATACAGAGATGATAAGCTACAAATAAACAGAAACTAACAGACTCCATTACACACCAACAGACACCAACAGAATCCAACAGAAACCAACAAACACCGACAAACACCAACAGACACCAATAAACACCGACAAACACCGACAAACACC
>NW_022283826.1:0-5126 GCF_004355925.1 Anarrhichthys ocellatus
ATGCCAATACACGTGTTACACTGATGCCAATACACGTGTTACACTGAAGGACACTACAGATACTCTGACCTTGAAGTAGTGGAACTGGAAGGGCTTCGTGTTGTGGGTGTAGAAGTGGTATCCGACGAAGACAACTCCCGCCATCAGAACAATTAGCAGCACCACTCCGACTCCCATCCCGGCCTTATGTGCCACGTGCATCTGCAGAACCAATCACAGATGAGGTCTGAAGTCAAATATGGGGAAAACTTCATTTTAATTATTGTAGAAATGAGTAAATAATGTGTTGTTATGACTTGCCTCTTGGCGAGGAGGCGGGGCTTTCAGCGGCCCCTGGAGAACGTGAATGATGCCGTTTGAAGCCAGGATGTCCGAGTCGGTGACAAAGCGGTCGTTGATGAAACGGGACGACTGAGGAGATTAAAAAAAGATTTAAAATGAATGAAAACTAAATTCTCATGTGAATCTACATGTCCAGAACCATTAGCAGCAACTGTTTGTTTGCACTGCCTTAAATGAGCATTTTCTGTCTGAAAGTGGATTGTTTTCATCAGATATCTCTAATTCCTGATTTAAACGATAGTTCTGTGTTTAATAATAAATCTGACCAGAGCCGACAGGCTGAGGAGGTCAGCGACACCGAAGACGGTCAGACTGCCGACACGAGTTCTGATCCGGCTGCCGTTCTTCAGCTGGCTGAGAGGAAGAGCCCGACCCTCCGACAGGTGGAACTCAACATCCCGCTGAGACAGAGTCTGCAGGGACACATGGACGGACAGGTGAGGACACATTCACAAGTAGAAGTACCTGTTGAAAGACCTTTCCCGTGTGACTCACCTGGTTGTCAGGCAGGCCGTTGTTGTCCGGCACAAACAGAGTTGACTGGACCGTCAGGTTACTGAGACGCTTCACAAACTGCTTTCCCAACACAGACGCCTGAGAGTAGTTCAGGATTTGCTGCAGAAGAAAATAAAGAGTAAAAGAAGATTAATACGGTGAAGGTTCAATGGCAACAACATGTGATGACAAAGGTTTAAATGTCTTGTAGTACATCATAAAACATTTGCTTTAATTTATGTGACTCGGCTATAAACAACAACATGTGATAAATTGTGACTCAGCAGAAAACAAACATCAGACTCACTGTGAGGAAGTTGGAGAAGGTCGGTGTGGATTTGAGGACCTGCAGCAGGTTTCCTGTACAGCTGACTCCGTCTCCTACGTAGCCGGGCTTACACTCACACTTCACCTCTGAAACAAAACACAGAATTACTGAAATATGCTAATTATTGATGATCAATACATTAGAATCACACGTCTGATCCAGCAAAAACAATTCTGGTTACGATGTCATTTCAAACTCCTCTCTCACCCTTCATCCGGTAGCAGAAGGCGTCCCAGCTCTCACTCTTTTTGCGTGTGCCGTAGTCCACAATGCCAATGTGTCCAAAACCACATTGGGGGTTGGAATATGTGGTGGGGTACGCCACCCGGGCCTGGTCTAACCAGCCGGCAGCACACATATTCAACCCACCCTACAACAGGACCAGCAGACAGCAGCTTTAACTCAGAGACATACAGGACCAGCAGACATCAAGAATAGAATATAAACTATCTAAAGGATCCGTCCGGTGATCTGCATTTTTCATCAAATCTCATGTTTAAACTCAAACCAACAACACATTGATGTGTTCTGATGGAGCTCTATGGTTAAGAGCAAGAAGAGATATCAGGCATTGATGCACACAATACAGTTAATATGTGAGACAAGTTAGAGACAGAGTGTGTGTGTTGTGTTCAATGACCTGCTGAGCGTAGGACAGCTGGTTGTAAGTCGCCAATTTCCCTCCCTCTGCAGCGCAGGTCTGTTGAGCTGCAGTGAAGTTCAGTTTGTACTGACCTTCACCTGAACGGAGGTGGAACACACCGAGCCTCGCGTCTAGACACACACACACACACACATTTTCATTACAAACCATTAATAAGAGCATTTTGTGTGACTCTTATTTTGGAGGGAGCACGTCCTGTTTGTCAGCAGAGACACTCGTTTTCCTGAGACAGGTGACGGTTTCCTACCTTCAAAGTGGAGGTCGGTGCATTTGGCATCTCGGTGACATCGCCCGTTGTCTTGGAGACAGCGGCTGATCGGCAGCTCTTTGACGTGACAGGTGAGTCCGTCTCCGATGAAGTCGTCCTTACAGGTGCACTTCTTCTTCCCCTGTTCACACAAACCAATCACAGGTTAGTCTGATGCCATGTGAAGGACATGGTGCCGTCCTCAATGTTGTCCTCACCGGAGCCGTCATGGTGCAGGTGGCGTGTTCGTGGCAGCCGCCGTTGTCCCCCGAGACACACGGGTCGAAGGGCTGGCAGGTGAACCCGTCTCCAGAGTGACCTTTAGGACAGGTGCAGCTCACCTGTTCTCCCTTCTGAGAACACCGGGCTCCTCGAGCACAACCACCGTTCCACGTCTGACACATGTCCATCGCTGCAGACAGACAGGAGGGGCAGAAAGACAGGAGGGCAGGGAGACAGTGAGACAGAGAAAGACAGTCAGACAGACAGGGGGACAAAGAGACAGAGAGACAGGTAGAGACAAGAACCCGTTACATTTTAAAGCCGATCTGAAACTCAAGGTGGATAAACGTTGACATTGTTCAGGTCCGTCAACATTAGTGAGTCTCTCTGTCCTTCCACCTTGTATTGAGCTGGTGGTGTGTTTACCTGTACAGGTGAGTCCATCTCCTTCATAAAATGGCCGACACACACAGGTGTTGTTCTGTTGACAGACGGCTTTTTCCGAACAAGGCGGAGAACACTCGGAGACTTCAGCTGGAGGAAAACACAGATGTGTGTGAGCGTACGGTCTCACTCTGAGGACACCGACAGGTAGTCCAGGACTCACCTTGGAGGGTCTCGCAGCACTCTCCGGTCCAGCCGGACTCACAGAAACATGATCCGGTACCTCTGGGCCCGTCGTCACATGACCCGTGTTCTGAACAGGTACAGGCTGAGAACCAGAAGGAAATAAACCGTTACGCACCTGTAGACACCAAACAGGAAGCTTGTCTGACCCACTGCTCACCTGTACAGGCGTCTCCGTAGAAACCGTCACTGCACAGCTCACAGGCCACGCCCCTGAATCCTGGGTCACAGGTACAGGTGCCGTTACCAAGGTGACCGTCATCACATTGACCGCGGTTACCGCAGGGAGAGCCGCCTCCACCGGGACAGACTGGACAGATCAATCACGAGTCCACCGGTGGGCTCATTAGCCATTCATGACATCACCGTGACATCGCACACATTTAAATGATTTATTCTGACTTCATCTCTACAACTTGTTTTTTCATTACGTAACCAGCGGCGTCGTCTCACCGAGACAGTCTCGTCCGTGGTAACCATGACAACACTTTGGCTGCCAGAAGTTGACGGTGCAGATGCTGCGACAGCCGGAGTTCTTGGTGACGAACATGGTTGGAAGGTCGCACTTCTGAACCTCCTGAAGAAGAAAAAACAAAGACAGGAATCAGACGCACACACACATTGGGACACATTCATTAACATGATGATGACGATGCAGACCTTCAGTTTGGACCCTCTGGAACAGCGAGACGATGAGGAGGTGCAAAGTCCACAGCTCATCTACCACAGAAGAGGAAACCAACAGATCACAGTTAGAGAGACTGTGAACAAACACATTTCATTTTGTGTGGATGGAGAAGAAACGCTCTGCAAGAACATTTAACAAAGAGCATATCCCAAAAATATTCCAATCAAGGAAATCACAGCATAATTCTCAGCCTTTTGCAGGATTGTCACCTTCAAAAACACGTTCAAATCCAAATAGAGATAAAGAAATTCATCGTCAGAAGAAGCAAATAAGAGATTTGTGGTGAGTAAAGTGAGGATTCACCTGAAGGTCGAAGGCCGTCTGTTCATCACAGCGTCCTCCGAGGCTGGGCGGAGTCAGCAGGCAGTCGATCCCGTAGGCGATCCCACCGCTAAAGACGAGGTGTCTCTGAACGATCCGACACTTTCCATCGTTTACAAAGATTTCTCCCTGTTCAACGGAGAAACAACCGGATTAACCAGTGACCACAATATCAACTCTTCTTCTTCTTCTTCACTTTTTATCTGTTTCTGTTGTTCTTACGATGTGGTCCGTCCCTCCACAGGTGAACGAGAGCGGCGAACCCTGCAGAGTCCGAACCGAGTCCAGATGGATCAAAACCTCAGCATAAACCTGAGTGGAGACAGGAAGTAAGAAAAATAAACTAAAAACAGAGAATCAGTTCAGAAGAAGAGTCCTGAGAGGAAAACCTGTGACTCTGAAGAGGAAAAGGTTGTAAAGAGTAAAGAGTTCCTCCTGGTGGCACAAACCTCAGGTCAGATCACATTTTACCTCCATGTGTCCTGGTAAGCCAACGAACGAGTGACTTTGATTTTGTACTGTCTTGTCTTGAGATCACAAACCTTTATTGTGAAAGAGTTTGTACAGTTGTTTAGTAACTCCTTTGTACGTCGCGTTGGACAAACTCATTGGCCAAATGAATGAATGTAATATGTGTGATTTCATTATGCCGATGATACACAGCTTTACCTTCACAAACATCACACTGGTTTTAGTTTGCTGCCTTCACTAATGTCTGTCTAGCTGATAAAATGATTTTATAATTATTTATGAAATAATTCTCTTCAAGACAAGACATATTCATGAACAGGGACTGTCAAGTCTGCTAAATAACTCAAGAACTGAACTGACTCTTAGTTATTCCAGACTTGTGGTTAAAGAACCAACAAGTCTTTTCTGGAACCATCTTCCTGTGGAGACTCATCACCTTCTGGGTCTCCAGGATGTGGTACTTCAGGTACTCCACCAGCTGCGGTCGGTTGTCTCGGTGAAACAGGAAGTCCCTCTGCTCCTGTGGCAGCGACGCCATGACGCCATCTGAGGGCAGGAAGACCGTCACCGGCTGGTGAATCCCATCATTCAACAGGTCCATCACACCTGTGTCCTGACACAAACATACAACATACAAGATCATCAATCAAGAATATAAACATATGTCACTGTTTAACAAGACACATCTACCAATCACGACCAAGAACAAGACACATCTACC